>NC_047675.1:39960363-40260363 GCF_011762505.2 Arvicanthis niloticus | reverse complement strand
GCCAGGTGCTGTCACCAAGCAGATCACCTCATATGCATTCTCTCATTTTGTTGCCTCAGTCCCATGAAGCGGGTGGGAGTCTGTCAGACTGTCACTCAGAGTTATATAAAAATACTTCCGTTTTTCCCTTCTTCTGAAGCCTCTGTCGCTCATGGAAGAGAGTTGGAAGGAGACCGGCATTTATCGAGGTTAATGACTTGCCCAAGGTCAAACGATAGGGTAAGAAAAAAGCTAGCTCCGTCCGTATACACGAAAAGCTGGAGGTATTGTTGGAACGTGAGAGTAGGAAACTTCTGGGGATGACACAGGTATGGGGAGGAGGACCAAAGGCTGAAGGATGCTGGGGGCTGCAGCACACAAGCATCTATATACTGTTTCCCCTGCACTTGCTTTTCCACAGCCGTTGCTTTTGTTCTGTCCTCTCTGGAGGGATTGCTCAATCAATGGCATTTATAGTCAGATGCTTCTTCACTGTGGGCATGGTCCTGTGCACCACGGGACAGTAAGTAACTTGGTTCTACTGCGTGGTTGTAGGCAACCCTCTCAAGTGACAAATATGTTTCTAGGCTTTCCCGAATGCTACGACTCTGCATTCTCTTCAGTTAAGGACTAAAGCATCATGGAGATGTATTGCCCCTATTTCATTGGTTAGTGGACCTGTTTTCCAAAACAACATCTTGCTTCATCTTAATCCCATGTAACAACTTGGACAGGGATTTGCCTATCAGAGATTTGGTTCTGTTTTGTCCCTGGTACTAGAGACCTTAAAAGATGCTCAATAACAGACGAACACAGTGTGGTTTCTGACTTCATATGTTCATTGGTTAGGATGCTTTTTCTTAGAATTTAGATCACAGACAGTCTTAATCACACCTGGTATGTGAAGGAGTGGTAAACCTGTTGCCTTAGCTCCCTTTTCTGTTGCTGTGACAAAATACCCTGACAGAAGCAACTTAAGGGATACAAGATTTATTCTGGCTCAGAGTTTATGGGCACAATCCATCATGGTAGGAAAGAAAAGGTAGCAGAAGCTTTGAGCAACAGGTTACATTGTATCCACAACCAGAAAGCAGATAGTGATGAGTACATGCCACCATTCAGTTCCCTATCTCCATTTATATAGTTCCCGATTCTGGCCAAGGAAATTGTAGCACCCACAGTGGACAGGCCTTCTACCTCAATTAACATTAAGATAATCTCCAACAGCCAGAAGAGTGTCTAGATTCTATTGATAGTTAACACTAATTATCACACTGGCCTTGCTGTCACCTGCATATCTCCAAGGCTCTAGAACTTCTAGAACTTCTTCTTCTTTTTTTTTTTTTTTGGTTTTTCGAGACAGGGTTTCTCTGTATAGCCTTGGCTGTCCTGGAACTCACTCTGTAGACCAGGCTGGCCTCGAACTCAGAAATCCACCTGCCTCTGCCTCCCAAGTGCTGGGATTAAAGGCGTGCGCCACCACTGCCCGGCTATAACTTCTAAATTCATACAGGGCTTCATTTAACAAACAGTGCCTACCCATCACGAGCTACTCACTGTGCTTGGCTGATTCATGGGAAGAACAAAAGAGAGAAGTCTCTGGCTTGGCTAAGATCCCCAGAGAGGTTGAGATGACACCTGAACGATGCCTTGTTCCTGCCTGGTCCAAGCATCACACCATACTGGACATCATTGGAGAGCAACAGCTACAAGTCCTTCCACTCTAAGCCAGCAGAGGAGGAACTGGATCTCATACTGTTCTGTGCAAGCATCAGATAACTAGATTTCTACTAGAAAGAGCCCTTTAGGATATTGTACTGTTAATTAAACTCCTCATCTCTGTGGGTTCCCTCAGAAGACCCTTCAGAGCCTCACCTGCCTGTGTTTGGAGGGGTCAATCTGAATGATGATGGGCCAGGGGAGGAGGGACTGAAGAATGGGTATCATGGATTAGAATCACAGGGTTAGTAGAATAACCTATCGCCGAAATGATTATGATGAGACGGACTTTACTATGATTATGATATGAGTTGAAAGATAGAAGCAGAGGTGCATGATGGGAATGTAGCAGGTGGGCCTGACTCATTCTTTGGGAGGAAATAGAAGCTAGCATGAGCCAAAGGCTTGTAGGAACACACATCCTTGCATTAAGAAACACAAAACAGGGCTGGGAAGATGGCTCAGCCAGCAAAGGCACTTGCTGCCAAGATGCATGACCTGAATTGAGTTCCTGGAACCTACACGTAGAAGGAGAGAACTGACTTTTGCAAGTTGTCCTATGACCTCCATATGCAAAGTGGCATGCACGTGCATGCATGTGTGTTGTAAAAGTGCACATATGTGTATATATACACATACACTAAAATATGTGCAAAAATTTTAAAGAAACACAAAACAGTGTTCTGCCAAGTAAAAATTTAAAAAGGCAACCAAACCAGAATATAGTTATATTTGGCTTATAATGATAGATAAGTAAATTATTACATATGCAAAGGATATAAATATACATTTAAAAATGATACCTACCAGAAAACTTAGCAGATTATAGCTAATTTTCATTTCTTTCATTTAAATTCTGCTGTTTTTGAAAATCTACATTAAGGGACAGGGTCTAGAGAAAGCTTGTGGGGTGGATAGCCTAGAGTCTTTCTTGGGAGATGTATGGGTAACCCCTATATAAGCAGAGAGCCTGTTTCATGTCTCTTAAAGGGCAGAGTCAGCTTCCCAAGTGTTAGTCCACAGCCTCCTGTACCAAGTCCTTGTCCAGCATAGGGTTCCCTATCATAGGGACACCCAATGCTGCAAGCAATTGGTCAGAAGGCTCTGTTTCACGGAAGGCCTGCTCCTTTCTCTATGGGAGCCTTCTTCAGCCTCTTGCTTGGTCCCTGAGGCCACTGTTTTTCCAGTCTCAGCATGTCCCTGGTTCTGCTGCCAGTTTTGATGACTGGTTGGTATAGCCTTAGGGTTTCCTGTGTCTAGTGCTTGGTATTGGCTGTGACTTCAGAAGCCAGTGATGTTGAGTTCAGCTACACCGGCCAGTTAGAGCTAACGGAGCAATCTGTAAGAGTCAGGTGTTTGCCAGAAAGCAGTGCGTTGCTGCACATTAGAACCCAGTGAATGAGCGGGCAAAACTGTTCTCACTTTGCATACATAGAAAATGGGAGACAGGAGGTGAATCCGACTACAGTTGTTGACATAGTAGAAAGAAGAGCTGGGAGCTCAACCTAGATCGTTGATAAAATATGTACATTTGGAGTCCAGCGAGATGGCTCAGTGGGTAAAAGTGCTTGTGGCCTGAAAACCCAAAATCAGTTCCCTGAAGTTGAGTCATGGTGGGAGAAGTTGTCTTCTGACCTCTACACATGTACAGTGGATCTGTGTGCACACGGGTGTGCACACACACACACACACACACACACACTCTCTCCCTCTTTCCTTTCTTCCTCTTTTTCTCACTTTTTCTCTTTTACACGCATGTGACAATAATAATAATAATGATAATAATATATATGCATATGGGGTAACATCAATCAATACCTGAGACTTATCTTTTTTTTTTTTTTTTTTTTTTTTTTGGTTTTTTGAGACAGGGTTTTTCTGTGTAGTCCTGGCTGTCCTGGAACTCACTCTGTAAACCAGGCTGGCCTCGAACTCAGAAATCCACCTGCCTCTGCCTCCCAAGTGCTGGGATTAAAGGTGTGCGCCACCACCGCCCAGCCACCTGAGACTTATCTTAAATACTAGAGCCTGTAAAGGAAAGAGGCATAAACGATCATCATTGTGGGAACAAGGATATCTGATGCTTTTGAATATGATTGGAACATTCCAAATGGTTTATAAACTGTGAGCTTCAATCTTTCTTCCCAAGCCACGACTATGACAAGGGCTTGGGTACCCAAGTCTCACCCTCACTGTCAGATTGTGATGATGATGATGACGTTACAAAGGGTTTGGGCTCCTTCCACATTCAGTGTTTAGAGATGTGTTATTCCCATCTCCCCAGAGAAAGATGCGCCTTTTCCGTCAACCAGTCCACCTTTGTCAAGATACAAACTTCAACCGGCTCTCAGCCAGGCAGCAAGCACAGATGAATGCTTGCAGCAGCGTACCCCCGGAAAAGCCCACAGGCTGGAAGAGGAGGGAGGGGCCCAACGAGACAGTCAATTCCCAGAGAGTGTGGGAAGAGCTACGCTCTCAGAATGCATGAAGAGGCGTGGGAGCCCAGGGGAGGAAATGACTCAATTTGGAGAAAAGTGGCGTTCGCGCTGGGGTTTCAGGAATGGAGAGGCGTTTCCGGAAGAGAAGCTGGGTACTGTCAGACCAGAGTCCTGAAGAGAAGTAGGTGGCTCACTCAGGGAAATGGGAGTCGGGGTGGCACCATGCTTCCCTGGGGACACTGTTGGACTACGCAGAGGCGGTTCTGTGAGCAGTCATAAGGAGCCGTGAGGGTCACAGGAAGACTTTCCTGAGGGCGATGTTGACAGGTGAAGAAATTCGGAGTCCAGTGAGGACAGGAAGTGAGGGATCCTAGAGGCGGAGCTGACAAGATCTGAGGTGTACTACTACCCCCCCCCCCCCCGGTCTATAATTTTTGGTAGTCAGACAATTCCCCCATATGGTGGAGAGGATTCTCCACAGTGACCTGTGTTTTGGAAGATCCTGTCAGGGAGAGATGAAATCTGAGATAATTTGGTTTATTTCCATTTGTCTCAATTAGTGCTGGAAACAGATGGTCTCGTCAGCCTTATGTTGCCCTTGTCAGCATCTGTGTGACTCCAACGTCTAATTTTTAATTATCCCTGCCCATTTGCAGGGACATGAAGGGGAAACAGGAAAGTTCTAACCCTTAAAAAAATGTTTTCCTTTGCATCTTTCCTGCTTGCCTATCAGCTATTTTTTTTTTTAACCCCTGAGGAATATCTATTAGCCTAGGGTCTATGTTGCCATGGTAACAAGACCAAACCAACCTTAATATATAGGGAATCCAAAGGTATAGTCGAAGGAGACACTGTCTTCCAACAACTGGGCAACGGGTTGGGCAGAGCCTTGTCAGATTGAACTCTGTCCTAAACTGGGATTCATGGGTGGTCAGAGCGGACTGCGTGTAAAGTTGTGGCCGGTGGACAGTATGCAGACAGGCCCTCTAGAGCCACGAAGAAGAACGGGTTTGGGAAATTTCACACAGCAAAGAGTTTGGTAGGAATTGTTAGGAAGGCAGGCAGCAATTCCTCCAGACTAGTAAGAGACGAGCTGTAGCGTAGCTACTCTAAGCAGTGTGAACAGCTGTTTGTGGGGGCCTAGAGAGATCACTTGGCAGTTAAGAGTGCTTGCTGCTCTTGCAGAGTATCTGAGTTTAGATCCTAGCTCCCACACCCAGCAGCTCACAACTACCTCTGGCTCCAGCTGCAGGGGATCTGACTCCGTCTTCTGGCCTCCAAGGGTACCTGCATACGTGTGTGTGTGTGTGTGTGTGTGTGTGTGTGTGTGTATCCTGATGAATGGTCTATGTTTTCAGAAAGTATAGAGACAAAGGTCCTTGGGGGGAGGTGCTCTTATTTGTGTGTGTGTGTGTCTGTGTATGTATGTGTGCATCTGTGTGTGTGTCTGTGTGTGTCTGTGTGTGTCTGTGTGTGTATGTATGTGTGTATCTGTGTGTCTGTCTGTGTGTCTGTGTGTGTATGTGTGCATCTGTGTGTGTGTGTATGTGTGTATATGTATATGTTCATCTGTGTGTGTGTATGTGTGTGTCTGTTTGTGTCTCTCTGTGTGTCTGTGTGTGTATGTGTATGTCTGTCTGTGTCTCTCTGTGTGTCTGTGTGTGTATGTATGTGTGCAACTGTGTGTGTGTGTGTGACAGGGTTCCATGTCACTCAAACTCACCTTGTACTCGCTTTGCCGAGTATGACACTGAGTTCATGATTCTCCTGCCTCCACTTCCTAAGGACTGAGATTACAGGTATGGACCACCACGCCTGGTGTGGTTTGAATAGGAATGACCCCCACAGACTCCTGGATTCGAAAGCCTGGTCACCAGGGAGTGCCACCATTTGAAAGGCTTAGGAGATGTAGCCTTGTTGGAGGAAGTGTGTCAATGGAGGTGGGCTCTGAGCTCTCAAGGACCCAAGTTAGGCCCAGCAACTGTTTCTTCCTACTGTCTGTGGGTCTGGATGTAGAACTGTGAGCTACTTCTCCAGCACCGTGTGTGCTTGTGTATCGGCGTGCTACCTCCTATGACGACAATGGAGTAAACCTTTGGAACTGTAAGCCGGCCCCTTCAAATGCTTTACTTCATAAGAGTTGCCATGGTCATGGCTTCTCACCACAGTGGCAGAACTCTGACTAAGACACCTGACTTTAATATTTTTTTTTAAAAATCACTTATTTATAAGATATATTTTCAGGTTTGGACCATCTTTCACACACAAAGAACTGCTATTATTCTGATATTTTATACATCTATTTTATCATACTCTATTCTTATTCAACCTCCCCCCTCCCCTTTTAAAAACCATCTCTACATTGTAGATGTTGGGTCTTCACCCCAATTCCTACTGTAGAATACAGGCCTCTGAGCAAAGCAGACGCTGTATTCATTAAATTGTTTGTGCCTGCTTGCCAGACACCAGAACCCCTTAGAGAAGGAAAGACTTTAGGCCAGCACCTGAGGTTCCAGATGCCCTTCTCAGCATCTGCGTGCAATCCTGCCCTAACCGCACATTGCCTTTAGGGAGGGACATCTTGGGGATGGCAGAGTACATAGGATGGGGGAGGTTAATTGAAGAGAAGCTTTATCTATGGAGCAGGTGGGAAGCTGAGTGAATATTCTCCAGGACATCCGCTGTGGGGCCTCACCTACTGCCGTTAGTAGCCCCTCATCCATGTTCTCTAAGCAAGCCCAATAATCTCATTGATTCTCCAGAGTGAATTTTGGTGGAGTCATACTTCGGTTTGTTGTTGGAACTTTATGAGGCGAAGGTAGACTTTTTTTTTTTTTTTTTTATGTAGATCCAAGGGAGGGATTTCTTCAATAACCCCAAATAGTTTCTATAACTCACTCTTGTTTTCACTTTATCTCCTCCTTTACATTTTTTCCTCCCCTCTCATGGTAGTGGAGCCTTTCTTCGTGCAGGGGAGGGGGGGGAGGATCTAGGCCTAGTGCTACATATAGGACCAAACGATTCTATATCTGTCTTCGTCGATTTGGCAGATGAGTTCTGCCAGCTTCTAGATGCTTCTAATCTTGTGTTGTGATCTGCTCTGTATGAACACAGAGGCCTCTGTGCAACAGAGAGTGTATCCTTAGTCTCCTCGCTCTTTATGGGAGATTTCATGAATCCCAGTTTAGAAGAGCATTCTCCTCCCTCTCCCTCTTCCCCTCCCATCCCTCTCCCCCCCTCCTCCCCCCTTTCCCCCTGCTCTGTGTGTGTGTATGTTTGTGTGTGTGTGTGTGTAGATAGCATTAGGAAAAACTTGCCCAGTGAAGGTCCCATCTGCCATTGCTTCTCTTTCCTCTCCAGTCTGCAGAGTCTTAGCACACACACTCAGATACATAGCCACCGACAACTGTTCAAGAAACCAGAGTAGCCCTGGAATAACAACGCTGGTGCGGTAGGTATTTGAGTCCTGAGTACCACAGGCAATAGTAATAATGTGGGTAGTGATGGAGCTATTGAGTTCTTAGCACACACCAGCAGCAGCTGGCAAGCTGCTTTACAGGCTTCCTCTCCTCTCGTCCTCGGTACAAGGCAGGCACATTCTATTAGCTCCATAGAGGAAGAAATGGAGGATCCCAGCTCATACGCAAGGTCACAAGGCTGAAATGTGGAACACCGAGGACTTAAAGATGGGAAAAAAAGGGTCCTGAGAACTTCTCATATCTGCCATAATTTTGCTATTTAGGGCTCCTTGTTAGAGAAAATATGAGGAATCATTACAATGTTTGTGTGTGTGTGTGTGTCTGTGTTTGTACTCTTTCTCTCTGTGAGCATAGGTGTTTGCAAGCCTTAATGTGTATTCAGAGGTCAGAAGATAATCATGGGTGTTTGTTCACACCTTCTCCTTTGAGACAGAATCTCTTGTTGTTCACCCCTGCATATGCCCCCATTAGAAGCTACTGGAAGACATGAAGGCAGGGAGAAAACCTTTTTTTTTTTTTTTTTTTTAAATTGACTATGGGTGTATCATTGAGATAACTTAATATTAGGGTTTGGGTTTTGGTATGGTACTGGGGATTAAACCTAGGGCCTCACACAGGCTAAGCACATAATTTATCACAGATCTGTGGGGTGTTTGACTGGGCTCCTACTAGCTCCCAGGGATCTGCAATTCAAATTGCAGGACTCTAGCAAAACAGTTGCTAGCATGCTAGTAGCTTGGATTTCAGCAAGTGGGACTGCTTATACCACAGAACTAGAAAAATACCCCAACCCCCCAACCCCTTCAGATCTAGGTGGTAGAGCAGCCACTGGCCAAAGCCTCTGCTATTCCTTTAAAACTCCAAGGCTTCTATTGCCGTAGACTTTGGGGGGCGGGGGGTCTGTCCTTTTTTAGTTTTTTTTTTTTTCCTGCCTTGGAGAATTTGCATGGACAGAGTTGTGAGATGTAGTCAACAGCTCCCTTAAGTCTCACGATCTCATTTCCATTACCTCATCTCGAAGGAGAGCGACAGAAACTACTGTGGAGAAATGCGCTGTAATTGATTATTGCATATAAAGCAGATGAGGCAGGCTTCCTTCCAGCCTATACTCTTTAATGAGCTATTTTAGTGCTGGCCCTGCTAAATGTCTGAAATTTATAATGCTCTGGAAACTCGCCAGTTTCTGAGGGTGTAATGACTATTAGGAGAAGAAAAAACACCCCCTAAGATAGAAGACATAATCAATTGAGTGCAGAGATTTTACACCCTCCATTTTACCTCAAGTTACTGCTGTTTTAGCCCAAGCTTTTCTGTGTGTACTTTTTTTTTTTTTTTTTTTTTTTAATTTGCCACAGAATCTCAGACCTTCGGTTTCTAACACACAGGGAGTAAGTCAGGGACCAAATGGAGACTGCTAGATAGAGTACAATGGTCGGAGCTTTGGAGTTGTGCTCCTGGGTGGCTGGCTGCCTTCAGTGCATGTCATTGGTGTGGTGGTAAACATGCCGGTTGACATGATCGTTGTGATGGTTTGTATATGCTTGGTCCAGAGAGTGGCACTATTAGAAGGTGTGGCCCTGTTAGAGTAGGTGTGGCCTTGTTGGAGTGGGTGTGGCCTTGTTGGAGTGGGTGTGTCATTGTGGGTGTGGGCTTTAAGACCCTCATCCTAGCTGTCTGGAAGTCAGTATTCTGCTAGCAGCCTTCAGATGAAGATGTAGAACTCTCAGCTCCTCCTGTACCATGCCAGCCTGGATGCTGCCTTATTCCCGCCTTGATGATAAAGGACTGAACCTCTGAACCTGTAAGCCGGCCCCAATTAAATGTTGTCCTTATAAGAGTTGCCTTGGTCATGGTGACTGTTCACAGCAGTAAAACCCTAACTAAGACAATAGTGAAGGTCCTAGTGTAGGATGCCTTAGGTAGGGGAAGCGCTGATTTGCAGCACTTGCTGACGTGTGATCCTTTTGATGTAACTAGTTCTGTCCCTGCTTATTTCCAGCTGTGAAACATTAACTGATGCACAGAGTTGATTCTGAGGAGCTCCTGCCCAGCTCCATGTTGCTCAAATAAATCTTCAGTCTGTAGTGTTTCATAGGAGTAGTGAGTGAGTGTTCAGTCTTACAAAGGGATAGAAATAGGTACTTTCCCACAGTTAACTGGGAGAGGTAGGGAAAGACTCCAGCTAGCAATGGATGCTACTGCCATTACCTTCTGCCTATGGTTCCAAAAGTACCACCAGGGGACAGCAAAGGGTTCTCAGGGTAGGAAGCTGCCAGAAGCCCAGAACTGAGCATCCTGGTGTGTGCAAACTTGAAGAGTCCAAACCTTCATCAGGAGTGGGATTGTGGCTCCAGAAATACAGCAGTTTGCCCATATTCAGAATCCCCTTTTCCATCCCCATAGTTTTCTTAGTATGGATCATTTGTTCGTTCTATTTGTTAATTGCTTTTCTGGTGTGGTACTGGGATGTGAGTGGCAGTGACTAGGGCTCTGGAGGGACAGTTCTGCTCTTCATCCTTACACTAACCCTTCCCAGATGGTGACAGCAGCTGAGTGGATCTGTGTAGGGCACCTGGTCAACCAGATGTGAGTTAGGCTGTGGTCTCTTCAGTGCATAGGTTCAGGCCCACGATAGCTTTTGATAGCTTTTCTCGTGCTTATCATTAGCATCAGACTTGGTCATGAAATCAGGGATCTATCACCTGTTCAGAGGAGTGCTTTCTATTTCTGAAAGTTGTCGGAGTTACTTTTCTATTGCTATGAAGAGACACCATGACCAAGGCAACTTATAAAAGAGAACATTTAATATGGGGGCTCATGGTTCCAGAGGGTGGTTGGAGTTCCTGACCAGCATGACGAGGAGCATAGCAACAGGTGTTCAGGCACAGCACTGAAACAGCAGCTAAGAGCTTACATCTGATCCACAAGCATGAGAGAGAGGGGGAGAGGAGAAAGAGAGAGAGGGGTGGGGGGGAGGGAGAGAGAAGAGAGCGCTATCTGGGAATGGCATGGACCTTTGAAACTTCAAAGCCTACCCTTAGCAACATATCTTCTCCAACAAGGCCACACCTCCAAATCCTTCCCAAACAGTTCCACCAGCTGGGGCCCAAGCATTCAAACATACAAGCCTATGGGGATCATTCTCATGGAAACCACCACAGGAGTGTACTTTCCCCCAATTCTTTCCTTTTTTTTTTTTTTATTAATTTTTTTCTTTGATACATTCCTACATGTATTGGTTACTTTTTCCCCATCTGTTATTAATTAATTAATTATTTTCCCTCCCAAACCTATCTACACTCCCCCCGACCCCATCTCTACAAGTTTCTCTTCTAGATTCATGACTTCTGGGTCTGTTTTGTGACCCATTTGATTTACCCAGGGCGGTCTGTGTGACCACTGGGTTGGAACTGCCCACTGGAGCCTGGTAACATCACTGGTGAGTACTCAGCTGAAGGCTATGATTGCCCCGCCCCCTGAATCAATCAGTAGCTAATAGTCCAGCAGTGGGAGGTCGGATCACTGAGCTCCTCCACCACCCATCCTGACGACTGAGGAGCACATTCCTAGACAGTTAATACCACTACCATTAGTGACATTCCTCAGCGACCCTTTCTCCAATCACAGTTGTGTACAGGATCCACTGTGAACAACATTTCTTACCGCACTACTTTTTTTTTTTTTAAAATAATTTATTTATTTATTTTATGTATGTCAGTACACTGCTGCTCTCTTCAGACACACCAGAAGAGGGCATCTGATCCCATTACAGATGGTTGTGAGCCACCATGTGGTTGCTGGGAATTGAACTCAGGACCTCTGGAAGAGCAGTCAGTGCTCTTAACCACTGAGCCATTTCTCCAGCCCCCACTGCACTACTTTCTAATCTTCATTCTCCATCTCCCTTTCCCCCCCATGTGATCTGAGATAAGGGTTGATTTTCTTCACAACCCACCACTGAGTGGAGAGCTGAAGGAGTCATAAACTCAGGTCCCACTTATCAAAAGGCATTGAAAAAAAATCCAGGTACCCCAAATATTCATCTCAGTTCTAATTCTCCGAAGACAGTGAAGCTGTAGAATATAGATTCTATTACCTGAACTGCCAATTTATTCTATTATCCATAATAAGTAGTAATGACATTTCTTAATTGCTCTCATAAAAAAATCTCAATAGACCACATTAGAATCTTGTCATAGCAGATGAAGATCCAATTCCACATAGCCCAAAAAGAAATGTTGCTCTCTGAATGAATCTCTCATTAAATTTTCAGAGATGCCACATACTCAGTGAATCGCTTTGCTGGTTTCAGGAGAGATCCTAGCCAAGAGGAATGAATACCACTCAGAGGGGTAAAGGCAAGCAACCTGCTCTGAGAAACAGTCCACCTGTCCCCAAGGAGAACAGAACACATTCACACCTTTTCCTCCAAAGACTAAACACTAGCTCCGAGTCCCTTCAGAGGCAAAGGAAGACGGAGGTCTTCTAACATGGAAGTTTTCCAGCCTGCAAACTCACCCATCACCGCCTTGGCCCTGCATCTTACCCATCCTCCCCACTCCATCATCAGTTGTAGGACTTGCTATAAATTGATGCCTCCTACCTGTCGATGCAACAGAAGATAGCACACAGTTAAGCACCTTTCCGTTTTAAAGTTAGACAATAAATCTATCCTGTCTCCCTCTGTTCTCTTGGCTTGTAATTCCTGGTTTTCGGCAGTGGTCACTGTGTGGTGTTTTTATGGGCTCCAAATAATTGATATTAATTTTCAACTGCTGCTATAACAAAGTAACGCGAGGCTAGTGGCCATCACCAACACAAATTTATTATCATTCTGGAGGGCGGGAATCTGAAATGGCTTTCAGTGGCCTGAAATCAAGATGTCAGCTGAGATGTGTTTTGTCAGGATGCTTGGGGGGTGGGAGGAGAGTCTGTTTCCTAGGATACCACCTGAGGTTTTCAGCTTTTGCTGTGGCCTTAAGCTTCCCTCTTTCGATCACCTCATAACTCCAGCGGGCCATCTGGCTATCCAGGATAGTCTCCCTACCATAAGACTCTTTATTTAATCATACTTGTCAAATCTCTTTCGTTACATAAAGAAATATATTCACAGGATCCAGGGACTGAAACAGACATCTGTGGGGATACAGTGGAGATACCAACTCGTCTACAACAGCCCCTACTCATTTCTTCTTTTTTTTTTTCCCCCAGTACTTTCCCTGATTTCTTCTTCCTCCCAGGCTTTACCTCTAATTGACCAGCAAGGGACTCAGACTTCCAAGCATTCCTGAAGTCTAAACACTTCCTACTTCCTGTCACCTTTGCCCATTTAGGCTAGTTTCATCGTTTGCCTGGATGGTTCCAGAAACCTCTTTTTAACTCGATCTACTTTTTTTTTCTTAGTCTTCCCTTTCTAGAACACTCTATTCTACACAAAAGAACCAAAATCACACACACAGGCTGGCACGCAAGCATACACGCACGTACGCACACACGCATGTACGTAAGCACGCGTGCACGTACTACGTATGTACGTATGTACGCACGCACGCACACACTAATAAACTCCCTTTCTTCACATGCTCCGATGATATCTTTCCCATCCTGTTTAGATGATTTCTAGGTCTGCCACTGATGTCCCCTGATTCTGCCCCATCACACCTGTTTCTCTGACCTCAAGGATTGCTGCTTCCTCATTTGTTTTACCTTTGTGGTGCATTCGTTGCACCGATGTTTTTATAAAAGCAAACACCTTGCTCCCATCTCCTGTCTGCACTAGTTGCTTCCTCTTCCTCAGGCTCTGCTTAAGACTGCTTCTCTGTCTCCAGACCCTGCTGCCTTTGATCCCTTAACCTGTAACATCTGCTGTCTTTCTCTGTCCTCCCAATCCTTTCCTCCTTAAGGTGTTATATGTACTTTTCTTCTCAGAACCTGTCGTTACTAGGAATTATTTCATTATTTCTTTGCTTATTATTTTATTCCCATACAAAGTTCAGTTCTGTGTGGGCAGTAGCTGCCACTTCCTCTAAACCACGAATAGCAACCGGGTACATGTAGGTGTTTAATAAATATTTGACAGAATGAATGTCATTCTGGTTCCCTTAACTCTACAGCAGCTCTCCCAGGTAAATACACTTCTTGGAAGATGTGGGTTTGAACTTAGTTTTTGCCGCATGTCAGCTAGAAGAGTCTTAGGCAAGTGACTTAAGCATCCCAAGCCACAATTTCTCAACTGGAAATGGGGAACTCAGATAAACTACAAGGAGTTCTTTGTCCAAAGGGGGGAGAGCAATAATGCTTCAGGGTCAGGTGGGCGAAGAGCAGACCACACATGCTCTGTCTCTTGGCCACTGAGAAGCTAAACATGGAAGCTGAAGCTGGAGACCCTGGTAGTACTTATATCTGTCATCATCATCTTCTTTTTCTTCTTTTCTTCTTTTTTTCTTCTCCCTCTCCTTCTTCTTCCTCCTCCTCTTCTCCCCTCCCTTCCCCCTCCTTCTTCCTCCTCCTCTTCCTCATCTTCTTTCTAGAGACTCAAGAGGACTACACTTTGTAACATCTCAGTTATGTGGGGCCACGTGGGAATTTTGAGCCAATGAGATTTGTGGGGGAGAATGTTTCCGAAGTCTTTGGAACCCTCTGTTAGGGTCCAGCTCCTTGGCATTTCTGCCCAAACAATAACAAACACTTTGTTTCTCCACCCTCCCTTGGATCCCTGTGAACTTGTGGAGGCAAGCAAGAATGCAGGCAGGCAGAGCACAGGAGGGGTCGCTTGAGGTGCTGGGGCAGCATGAAGGATGAACGGTTGCATCTCAAGCATGGGTTCCTCAGTAGGAGGTGACACCAGACACTGTGTATCTACTGCGGGTTCCAAATGGTGGAGGGTGAGACAGGACAGAGAAAAGAGTCTTCACAGTCAAAATTCTGAAAACACCGTAGACAATATCAACATGAAGTTCTGCAAGCGAGAGACCTGTTTAGCCCCATTACTGAGTGCCTCTTAAATCTCCTAGATACTAAAGCTTGTAGCATACGCTTCCTGAGAACCCTCCCATGTGACAGCAAAACAGTGACAACCCAAATGTCCCATTATATGCCCAGGGATGGATGAATAAGTGAAGACCAAGGGTGCAGGGTGATATACAGTGACCTTCTTAGTTTTCCACGAAAAACAGACAAGCAATACAAAATATCAGGATAGAGATGTAACTATTTAAAAGTTACATTAACTGTATGTGGGCCTGGGTGGTTGTATGTGTGTGGAGATCAGAGGGCAACTTTCAGGAGTCAGTTCTCTCCCTTCACCATATGGGTCCTGGTTGTAAGAACCTTTATCTGGTGAGCTACTTTACCAGCTGGAGACACAGCTTTTTGATATGATATCAGAAGTTTTAAGTTCGTAGAACTTTATATATATGCTATGTTATTTCCACTCACGATATATGAACTTTAATATCTTACCCAAACCCTACCATATATCAGGCTTCACCCACATCAATGCATTTCTGTTAGCTGTGTGACTTTTTCCCCTACCCCATAACAGTCTGCAAGTTATTATTACAGGACCAAGCACCATGATTTCCTCTTAGAGTCCCTTTCCTCCAATATGGCCATCTTGTGCATCCTAATGTCATTTAATGTGAGGCAAAGCTGTTCTCCTAATCCCTTCTCTCATGACTTCAGGAGTCAATGATTAGGAGATACACAACCTAATAAAACAGTGTATCTTCTGGCCTCTGGAATAGACTAGCTTAGGTTCAAATTCTGGCTCTCTCAAAGCTTGGCTGTGAACCTCCATGGAGCTACTGTGTGATTTCAACTGTAAAATACAGATATTAGGTTATCTGACTCTAAAAAACTGGCTTTTGAATGCAAGTGAACTTATGACACTTAGTTTGGTGTTACATACATCATAAACATGCATTAAATTATACTGATACCATGCATCAAGCCAGAGAGAAAACAGGGTCAGAGGACCAGCTTCCTCTTTCCTATCTGCTGTTTCTAGAAAAGAAAACACCCAGGGAAGGAAAGTCTAAGAGACATCACATCTGTATGTTCTGCTGGACAAGGGTGTTATATTAAGGCCAAGAGGAGAAAGAGGGATGTCTCCTGGTAACAGGAGCAAAGAGTTTCCTTAATGAGGCATGGAACACCTTGAGATTAGAAACTATTTAAACACTGAAGGGCAATCTATAGTTTGCAGAGGACTTTGCTGAGTGCCAGGAACATATCCCTGAGGCAGGAGTACAAACTCAGTACAACTCAAAGGTTCGATTAGGGCCGGGAATATGTTTCTGAGTTCTAATTCAGCAAAGTGTCATCTTTATGATGCTTCCCTGGGAACTGGTCCTACTCCACCATGGTAGATAGGCACCCAAGGGCAAAGCCAGACAAAACCCTTGTTGGCTCTCTTTACTGTAGTGATGGCAAAGGCAATAATGGGATAGGAGGTGGTGGCTACTGTGGGTAATAGTTAAGCAATGCCTCTAAAGAAAACCAGTGGCCGTAACAGCCAGGAATATGTAATGTTATGAGAAGGAGATAAAGCTTAGTGAAGAATGCTTGACTAGCATGCAAAACGTTCTGGGTTAAATCCTCTGTAACACACACGCACACGCACACGCACACGCACACGCACACACATAGGTTGCCACTGAGGTTGAGTATGGCCAGAGAAAATGGACCATATTAGCCAACTGTGGAATGTGCCGCGTTATTTTGAGAATGATGATGAACACCGTCTAGGGCTGGGTCCTGGAGTTCACTCCTAAGAAGATAAGGAACGTTGGGTGAGGGTTGGGCTGGTAGTTCATTACATTAAGAAGAAACTGGGGATGATATAGTGTGGATTGGAGGCTCATTGGGAAATGAGGTCCCTCTCTGGAAAGAAAGGCCTGCAGCAAGCCGAGTAAGCAGTGTGAGACAGGAGAGTGGCTGAGGGTGCAGTTTCAAAGACTCTTTGCTGACTTCAGACACCAGAGGTACCATTTGCCAGCTGCTCTCCTCAGACCACCTACTTCACCTCAAGGTGTTTCCTCCATAATGAGATAGGCACAGGCATCCTTCTCATCCCCCCGCGCACACAGAAGGTGGCTTCAGTTTCCTTCTATAAGGTATTTCTGCCACTAAGAGTTACCATCCCATTCCCTGTGTGCTTCCTCCCTCCATTCTGAAAGCATCAGCAGCTTGAGAAACGTTGATGGTTTGGGGGAAATGAGGTTCTTTTTTCCTACCGGAGATTTAGTTTCCTATTTGAAATGCTCTCTGAAACACACGTGTGATCTGCTAGAGCCAGGAACAGCTTTTTGTGCTTTATGATCAAGTGCTGAAAGCTGAAGGAGATTCAGCATGCTCCGACACTCCCGCTGGAACAACATGATTGTGTGCACTTAAAGCCCTATCTGCTGCTTTTCTGTATGTTTAAAGATGCCATGAATCTTTCCCCCACTAAAACCCCTGCTTGGAAGAGAGTGTCTCATTGTTTAAACACCACTGATCCAGAAGTCCAATAGCTGAAGAAGCAGGAGGGGGATTTCCGGAGACAAAGGAGGATGTCACATTCCATCCATCTTGAGACTGCAGGGCACACAGAGCCTTCAGTATCCCTTGGCATAAAAACGACGGCGCATTCTACTGCAGAGACCCAATAGGCTCCATTACCCATTTAACAGAACATTTCTTGCTTTCCAGACTTTTCTCTCAAGCTATTAATAAGAGAGTCGATGCAATTGTTTTTGCAACTGATTTTGGAGAGTCACATGAAACACATTGTTCAAGAAGGGTTTGCATTTAAATACTCTTTCTTTGATCGTAATTATTTGTTTAAAGAAAAGCCCCTTTCTGGGTTAATGTGGAGAAAGAGAGTATCTTCACACAGGCAGACTGTAAGAGGAGTGAAATACAGCTTTATGTCTGGGCAGAAAAGGTCAAAGAGATGGATGAAGAAGTTACAGTTACAAGAGTCATTGGGTTAGGGTGGTACTGAGGAGGGCTGTGAAGTTGCCTTTGGTTTTTAATATAGGGTTATTTAGAGACATGGTCTCATCTATCCAGGGGTAGCTTCAAATTTGCCGATATAGCCAAGGATAGTCTAGAACTTGCAAACCCCTACTACCACTTCTTGAGTGCTGGGATTATAGGCATGTACTACTGGTAATGTCTTATGTTTTCCTGAGTTTTTGACTGTGTGTGTGTCACACGTGTTTGCATGCACGTGAAAATCCATAGAAAGGTTAGAACAAAGCACTGAATCCACTAGTGGTGGAATTACAGACCATTGTGAGATAGGGGCTAGGAACTGAACTTGGGTCCTAGGGAAGAACAGCAAGCACTCTTAAGAACTGAACTCTCTCTCCAGTCTGTTTCCTGAGTTTTAACTCTGGAATACTTCTTAGAAAACCCGACCACATCCATGCTCCTAACCATTATATCTGTGACTGTTGCTTTCCTCTCTTATACCTTAACGATGGATCATTGGTGGAGAAGGATCAAACGAATGTGCAGTGTCTATCATCAAAGGACCAAAGCCAGCATCCAGTCAATTTCACGGTTAAGGTCTTTCAAGGCAAGAAGCTGAGAGAAAGGAAAGAAAAGCTGCTTCTGGCTTTTAAAGTTGTTTTAAGGATTTCTCAGAAGGCACCATCCCATGACCCAGCAACAAATCTGCTGGGTCTGAGATCTATTTTATTCTTTTAATCTCCTTCAGTGTCTCCTCTAGACTTTATGCCATCCTCTCAGGGTCAAGGAAAAAGTGAAATTGATTTTAGAACGGGAAGCTGTAAAAAAAGATGGCCCTGGGTTAGCCTCTTTTCCTGCTGAGCCCATTTGATTACACAAAATGGGACAAACATCAGTCTAGACCCCTGAAGCTGAAACGGTTGCTTTTGCTTATTTGATTCTCAGTAAAGAAAAGGCACATTGAAGAATCTTTTAATTTCCCCAGTCTCCTGTACCCTTATGAAGTGTATTGGCCCAGGTTTATAGACATATATTAAACAACTTGATCAAGACCAAGTAATAATAATTTAACAGAGGGCTCTCAAGTTCATACCAGTCAGAATTCCAGAAAGTACCCAGACCTTAAAAAATAGCTGAAAACCAAGTGCTCAAACGCATGAGCCCCGGGGACATTTCACATTTAAACCACAGAAAAAGGCACACTTACTTTTGATTAAAGTAATTTTACACACCACAGTTGCTCTCTTGGAGATGGACATACAATCGGAAAAATAATTTTTTTTTTTTTAAATGAGCGATCTGGAGGCAGAGCTCACTGTCACAGGGCTTGGGGGTGTTTGTTGATAGCAGATCTTAAGGAAAGAGAAATGTCTTTGTAAGAAATAAATCAGGTCTCAGAGGCTAGCTTGAAGGATATGAAGAGAAGGAGAAAGGGAGGGAGTCTTGGAGAAGGAATTGGCTATCTTAGTGTGCTGTCTCCCTGGTCTCTACACTCAAGCTTAAAGTGTCTGGTTAATGTTGGGGCTTGGGGGAGGGGGTAGGATCTTCTGGGGGCAGTGAAGGTGATGATATTAATGATGGAGGGACAGGTACGTACTAAACAGAGATCCTACCCACAGCTACCAGGAAGACACAGATCCTAAGCCCCAGAAGTTGCAAATATTGAAAAATCATTTTAGATTTTTTTATAGATTGTAGGGCTGAGTGGAAGGTATAGATGAGAAAACTTCTCTAGGGAAAGCAGGAGCCTGGCAGACCTCTGTCTTAGATACACACAGATAGTGAGGTTCAGGAAGACAGAGTCAGTGGAAAAGAGCCTCATAGCCAGAAAAAAAGATGGGGATCCAGCTTCTGGTGTATTTGGTTTAAGAGCTGTGTACACAGACTTCTTGTCTTTGCTTGGAGAAGGGGATGGAGGAAGGCTGGTGGGAATCATGAGGAACATGTTCAGGTTATGGAGAAGTGGCATCTGGAAAAAGGACCCCATCTCACTTATGTGCAGGATGCTAAACTCATATGCAGTAACTCAAGACAGTTCTTACAGGGGTCACTCTTCCTTCCAGGAAAGTAGTTAATAGCTGTGTATTCTAGTTGGAGTGAAAACTGAGCAGGAGGGAGACCTTGGAGGATGTTCTTGCTCACTTCTTTCATCTTGCAAAAAATAGGACATTAAGTCCCAGAGGAGAAAGCCATGTGTCCATGAATGAGGAAGCCTTGTGATAAATGCCAAAGGGATTCTGTAGATGCAGGTAGAGCACAAAACAAGCCTGACAATGGAGGCAGTCTATTTGTTTTGTTTACCTTTTCTACCCAGGGCTGTACAGGGATTGTAGGGTCTTACTCTAGGTCTTTGGTTGCTTCCTTTAATGATGCTACAGGCTCCTGCCTGATTCCTAGACTCCGGCTCCTATCAGTGGTGCTCAGAAAGCTCATAGCTGCCTTGTCTTCAGATCTCCTGTGGGAGCTGAGATCTGGAGTCTTGCATGAGGAAGCCTATGAGTTGGAGAATCTTCCCAAAGCCCACCACTGTGGCCAGGAACTTGGGACTTTGAGAGGCCTTTCAGGGCTAGCCTGGTGGCTTTTAGGCTATAGTACATATGGAGATCAAGTGGGATTCTAGATCAACAGATGTGAGTGGAAGCCCTAGAGGCTGTGCTTTTAAAAGTAAGTATCCAGTTGAATGCCAGCTCAGGCAGTTCTTAGAACACTATGAGGTATGGTATAGTGAGAAGCCCATAGGTTGAGAATCCAGATCAAAGCCCAAGTTCCTCCATGGGGGAGGAAACTCATTCTTCTGTTCCTCACTATTCTCATTTACCAACAGTAGAAGTTTTGAGTGTGCAGAGTTTTGAGTGTGCAGCTTTGAGTGTGGTGTATGACGAGAGCACCGTCAACTTTGATGCAGCTGCCTCCCCCCTGTGCCCCTGCTTTCAAGGCCAACTCTTTCCTCGCCTCCCTGTATAAGTATGATCCTTGCTGTCACATGCCACATCTCCGTCTCTGCACCTCTTCCATTCCCAGCTGAGACAAGCCGCTAGCAGCTGCCTATCTTTTCATTATAAAGAATTAATCTCTTTTCATTCGAAAGGCCAAGGCAGGAAAAGAATGTGCTCCTGCAGTTCATAATAAGAAGCATGTCCTACAGTGGCCTAGGTGCCTTTGTCTGCTCAAATGAAACATGTCTAACTCCGCTGCCTCACGCTGGAACTGGTCTTGGTAATTACTGTAATTGTGTGGCTCTGAGTGGCTCAGCAGGAGCAGAGTGCCTTTTAATTCCAGGACCTTGTAAGAGCCTTGTGGATTTTAAACACACACACACACACACACACACACACACACACACACACACACACACACACACAGTGAGAGGAAGACAGCCTTAACTAATACAGTATTTGTTCTGATTACAGTTTGAGATGGTCCTTATGGGCTCATGTGTCAGGAGTTTCTCTACTTGATAGAATTTTGGCAAATTATTGCATTCTTTGGGTTTAGGCCCAGTCAATAGTTTAATCCCCAGATGTATTAATGATGGTGTAATTGGAAAGTGGTGGAAAGAGAAGATAGATGCTCAATGGAGAAAGGAGGTCATTGGGAGTGTGCCCTGGAAAGACACACTTTGTTCCTTGTCCCATTTTCCCTTCCTCCCTGTTTCTTGGCCACTATGAAGCCAACAACTTTCTTTGCTACACAATGTCACTACCTGATGTTCTGCCTTGCTTGTGGGTCTAAATGTAATGGAGCTGGCTGACCTTGGCCTTAAACCCCTGGAGCCAGGAGCTAAATTACACCTGTCCTTCCATCAGTTGACCTTCTCAGGTACTAGACACAGGTACATAATCATTGCTAATATAGCATCCCACAGTTTTAGACTAGCTAGGCAGCAGCATCTTGCAGTAGGTGCTAATCTGAAATAAAAGAGGTTTTGTTTTTTTCTCCTCAAGAGTACAGAATTCTCTGATTCTTACTTATTCAAGGAGGTTTGAGTTGACTAAGAGAAATGCAAATGTCTCGCTATCTCAGAAGTAGTCAAATTAGGGCAAAGAAACTTTTCATAGAGACATGAAATTAATGGACAAGAAAAGCAGATAAAAGAAACACTCATGTGTGTCCACACTGGCTTTTTCTGTTTCTGGTTCTTTCAGGAAAGGAGAAGTATTCTAGTTAGCTGAACTGTCAACTTGACAGAGGCCAGCGTCACCTGTGAAAGGAATCTCAACTGAGGAATTGCCCAGATCAGATTGGCTTCTGGTTGTCTTTGTGGGGGATTACCTTTATTAATTGATGTTGGAGTCCATACTGGGTGGCAACATTCCCTAGGCAGATGGTGCTGGGTCATATGAGAAAGTTAACTAAGCATAACCCAGAGTGAGCCAATGAGCAGTATTCCTCTATGGTTTCTATTGTACCTCTCTAGCTAGTAAATGAATTCTGAGGTCAGAGGTAAGGCCTGCCTCTAAGTTCCTATTTCAGTTTCTGCCTAAAATTCCCTCAATGATAGACTGTAACCTATAAACTAAAACAAAGCCCTTTCCCCTCTAAGTTGCATCTGGCCATGGTGTTTATCACAGCAATAGAACGCAACCAGAAGAGGAAGCATAATTCATTATAGGATTCATCTGCCTCCAGAAGAGGGGGGCAAACCAGTTTCTTAGGAGAAAGAGTTCTTTTTCCTGCTGTGTTTCTTTCATGGGTCTTTGTAGATAATATTTACAGACTCCCCTGTGAAACCACCCAGGAGATTCTATACCACTTCTTGTTGCAAGACAGAGAATCAACAACACACTATTCACTAAAAGCAAGTCTGTGATCATTTAGAACAGTATCTTGATTCACTGCATTCTTAGGCTCTGACTTGCTCCAGCTAGGTAAGAGTAAGGGGCATTTACCACCAATGATGGCCCCTCCTATCCCTCAGAAAAGATTTGGCTTGGACATCCTTCACAACACAGATTTCAGGTGGCCATTTTCGGGACCAAAATTGGAGGGAGATGAAACAGATGGTAGATTCCAACCCAGAGTGGTGGAGAACGGTGCTAACTTTGGAGTCACTGTATGTAGGTGTATTTGCATACACTATCTACATGTAGGCACCTTATATATTATATACACTCATATGCATACTATACATAGACACATTATGCATATATACTTCTGAGTGTAATTCACTGTCTTCAAATCTCAGTGAGGGATGTAGAGTCAGTTTGTTCTCATCTCTAGCTATATTTCTTGGTAAATCTCTAACTTGACATTTTGGAAGTATTCCCTGTTTCCTCCTCTTCCTTTAGTCAGGCTATTGCCTCCAGCTGTTGAGAGGGCTCTGCCTCTCTCCTGGTTTCTTCCACTTCTAACCTCTACATGCCATACCACATCTGAATGGAAGCAGCTAAGATGATGGTGGCTACCATTTTGTAGAAATCCAAGGTCCCAGGAGCTGAATGAAGTCTTGCTTGACTAGAACTGCATTCGGCCAGCAACCTCCTTGCTCTTCCTTCTAGAGTTTCGCCTCTGTCTGAGCAGGCTTTGCTTTTTAGTTAGATGACATATAGTTGATCTAGCAGGACCTAGCAGAAGTACTGGTGACTTTTCTCATTGCTATATGCTGAAGAGAGGCAACGTAAAGGAGGACGGGCTTGGCTCATATTGGCTTGGAGTACCAAGAGGTAGTAGGAGTGTGCTCACTGTGTCTACAGCAGGAAGCAGAGAGACAAGAGCTGGTGTTTAGCCCGCTTTCTCCTTTTTAATTCAGTCTGGTACCCAAGCCCACGAGACGGCAGCAGCCACATTCAGGGTTAGTCTGCCGCTCACAATTAAACATTTCTGGAAACATCCTCCCAGATAAACCTAGATGTGTGTTTCTTTGGTGATTCTAGAGCTAGTCAGTTTGGTATCAAAGATTTTTCCAATGCTCCAAGTATCCCTTGCTTGCTGGACTCTCACTGTGGTCTCTTGGTTTTCACACCCAGAAGATTTACATTTGGTGGTGATTTTCCGCTCTCACCCAGTCACCTTTCCCGTATTTTACAATAGACTCACTTTAGTGCATGTAACATAAGGAGAAAGAAGTGGCTCAGAGGAAGCAAAGCAAACTCATGCAAGGATACTGGATGATTTCCACATTATGTTACCAGATTCATCTTTCCCCAACCCCCCTCCCAGCCCTGTTAAGCCAGGGAAGGGGGAGTGTTTAACAGTTCCTAATATCTCTTTCATTAATTTTACATGGGCTGCCTGGTAACACTGCCACAGAACACTTCGCATTCCAGTCTGGTCTCTATTTCTGCTAATTGGAGAATGTTCTGCTTCAACCAATCAGGCCAGCTTCTGCCCCATCAAAATATCTTCCTTGTCTAGGTACAACACCAGTCACTGAGGGGTCTCTTTGGTTCCTGGTTAATGTTTGTTCACTAGAATAATCTCTCTCTTTCCTCCCCTTCTTCTCCTCTCTTTTCCTTTTCCTCCCATTCTCTTTCTTACACACACACACACACACACACACACACACACACACCCATCTCAGAACTCCTAGGAGACTTACAATCTTTTACTGTTAGATAGTTGTTTTCAATATCCTTCCATTTCACTTCCCCTTAGCATAGCTCTAGGGTGAAAGGAAAGATGGATGTCTTAGAATTGCTTATCTAGCCAAGGCGCTCTTGAATAAGGAATAAGCCAGATAGGAATGAGTGATGGATGAGCCCTGCCTTCTGAGCAACTTAATTTAACTATCAACCTAATCTTGTCGTGTGTGTGTGTGTGTGTGTGTGTGTGTGTGTGTGTGAGAGAGAGAGAGAGAGAGAGAGAGAGAGAGAGAGAGAGAGAGAGAGATTATTCTTAAACATTAACCAGGAACCTATACATTCTGAGCCCCAAAATAAATAAAAGGAAGGATCCTGTATTTGAGAGGCTAAAATTAAAATAAAGAGGAAGATGGATAAATTAACAAAAGATGGATATGCTCACTTGGGAGGATGGATGCATCTCTCTCCACTTCTAAACCTTCATTTTTCAAGGAGGGAAGTAGGTCTTGAGAGATCACTGGAAGAGGATTTTCACCAGTCCTATAGAAGATGTCAGTCAAACACACAATGAGTAGCACTTAGGGTCCCAGCTGGTTCTGGGACCTGACATTTCAGTGTTAGTCACAGTGAGACAAGGACAGCAGAGGTCATGGCAGGTCACAGGAGACAAGGAGACTAGCAGTCCATGAAGGAATCTAACAAGAAAGATGGCCAATGCAGTTATTCTTGCTCCTGTGGGATGACTAGAGAGGGCTAGCTTCATGAAATATTTCAAGGGTAGAGTGGAGGACACAGAAGTTGGAATGCCTGTTGGAGGAGAAGAGATACCACCCTTGGCTTCCCACATGGATATCAATAGCATTAATTAAGACATCATGAGAAAAACATTTCTCAGTGACCAAATCATACTTAGCATATTGGACCCACTGTGTCACCTTTGGCTGGCCTCTGAGACCATAGGGTAATGAGCTTGCTGGCCCAGATGGTATGAGGTTAGCAAGGAAACCCTGCATTAGAACCAGTTATCCTATTACTTAATGCCTTTGCTTCACATTCTTGTATCTCTCATTCACACACTAACATAGACTTCTTCAAAGCATCTTTGAATATATCAACTTGACACATGCTAAAGTTATCTTAGAAGAGGGAACATCGATTGAGAAAATGCCCCCAATTAAATTGGCCTATGGCAAACCTGTGGTGAATTTCTTATTGATGATTTATAGTGGAGGGCTTAATTCACTGCGGGTGGTGCCAACCATGGGTTGGTACTCCTGGCTGCTATAAGAAGGTAAGTTAAGCAAACCATGAGGAACAAGCTAGTGAGTAATTCTCCTCCATGGCCTCTGCATCAGCACCTGTCACCAGGTTTCTGCCTTGAGTTCCTGTTCTGATTTCCTTCGATGATGGAGCATGACGTGAGATTTGTAAACTGGAATTTTACAGTTTCCTCCTCAAGTTGCTTTTGGTCACAATGCTTTATCACAGTAGTAGATACTCTAACTAAAACTGAGAGAATTTAGGTTTATGAACCAACTCTTTATTTCATTTTTTTTTGTCACCAGATGTGGGAGCCAAATAACCAGTGTTTTCCTAAGGAGATGAGAAGGGGCAGCCCAGATCTAGAGTCTTTATTGGGTATCAGTTGATGTCTACCATGTGGGGCTCCAACAAGCAAACACATGGAAGGGCTCTTAGAGTTTACCATTCTTTTAGTCCATAGACCTTCTCAAATGCAGAGCAAATCTCCCAGCTACCTCAGTGTATGCCATGGCTTGAATACGAAATGCCCTCCATAGGCTCATGTCTTTGAATCCATGTTCTCTAGCTTATAGCACACTCTTTTGGGAGATTGTAGGAACTTAAAGAGGTAGTGTATCACTGGATTAAGTGGGTCACTGAAAGGTAGATTCTAAAGGTTATGTAGCCTGGTCCTGCTTCCAGTTTAAGCTCCTTATCTGCTGAGATGTAAGGAAGCCACCCCATGGTCCCATCACCATGCCTTCTTACCACGATGAAATTGTACCCTCTTAAACCATGAACCAAAATAAATTCTTCCTCCCTGAACTTGTGTCTGAGAGGTGTTCTACCCCAGTAAGGAGAAAAGTAATTAATACAATGTTATTGTGGTTTAAGTAAGAATGACTCCATAGACCCATGTGTTTGCATACTCAGCACCCAGCTGGTGGAACAGTTTGAGAAGGATTAGGGGGTGTGGTCTTGTTGGAGGAGGTGTGGCGCTGGGGGCAGGCTTTGAGGTTTCGAAAGCCTCATGTAATTCCCAGCTCTTCACTTTGTACTTGTGGATCAAGCTGAGCTTCCAGCTGTTCCTGCAGCCATGCCTTTGCTCAGCTGTTGTGGACTCTAACCTTCTGAACTCAAAAGTCCAGTTAAACATGTTCTTTGATAAGTTGCCTTGGCTATGGTGTTTGCAATAGAAAACTAATATTTTGTAACCATCTCCTACTTTCAGAGATACTCATTTCAGACAAAATGACAAGGGGCTTGATGAAACAGTCTTTGGATTAGATAGAACAGAAATCTAATCCACCCTATATAAATCTTTCTGACCCTTAGTCAATAATCTTATCTGTAGCCCTGTAAACTCTGTGCTAAGGGAAGCTGTGGACAAACCAAATCACAACATTGGTTTAGTTTTTGAATTCTGTTGAAAAGAACCTTCATAATTGCAATGATTTGAGGCTGAATTGGGATCCTTGGGACTGAATTAGGTTGAATTTAATTATCTCTGCTAAATTTGCCATGGGACCCAAGTCCCTCTAGTAATTTTTATCTTTCAGTATTAAAGGTGAGATGATGAAAGACAATACTTTAATAAAAGCTAATATCTTTGAAATGATAAGTCACAGACACACCTTTCCTTATAACAGCTACAGCTCTGGAGTTCAAGAGGGCTAAACACCCCTTTCATTTTTTTATTTTTCCTTCCCTCCTGGTATCTTACCTTCTAGCTAAGAAGATGAGTGTAAATTTCCTTTAATCTTGTCCCCCTTTCCTCTCTCATCCTTTTGAATTAGTCCTTCATTAAGAAAGTGATGTTTCAATGGGACCTGAGAGACTTAGGTTCTATTTAGAGTCTCCATTAGGCCCAAGCAGGTAGATTATTCAACAGTGTCTCTTATCTAAATCCTTCAAGCTCCGGTGGCTGGCTTATAAACTTTGATTCGCTGAAGAATACACAAAGATGATTTCTTTTAAATCAAAGCGATGCCTGTTAGCACTCCTGTGTGGCCCAGCTGTTCTGTGGAAGTGAGCAATGTGGCTCTGAGATCAATCACCACTAACCAAGAGGGTGCTCTTGGCTCAGGATGGCAGCAACAGCAGGAGAAATGATAAGCGGTTACTTTGAAAACATGACTGATTTGTTTTAAAGTGGGCAAAAATCAATGTGGCATAAGAAAGACCTTTTTGCAGTACACTTAAAAACAGATGTTATCATCCTTGTAGGAGATTCTTTCAAAGCGTTGATATTTTTTGGTCAACATTTCAACAAGACATAAAAATATAAAAATCCTCAATTATAAAACACCCCCATTCATATGTGTATGTATGTATGTATATGTATACATATGGATGTACATGTGCATATGACCACATATACACACATGTGCACACACATACACTTACATATGTATATATATACATATATGTTTATATCTTTATTTAAATCTATACCTATCTGTTTTGTTTTGTCTTTGTTTTCTGAGCCAGGGTCTCACTATAATACTGAGGCTGGCCTACAACTGTCTATACTTCAGAACACAGCCATCTGCAGAGACCCTTCCTGGTGACTCCTAGATTCTTGCGTGGGTCTCCTTCTCACCAGACATTTTTGTAATCTTTCCCCACACTAAATAGTGTTTTACAAACAGCCCTCTATTTCCTCATCTGTGTCATTTGCTTCACCCAAATAGTTCCTGGCTGTCAAGATCACGGCCACAGCAGCGATGAGCTAGCAAATGATGAATAACTGAGTTTTTGAGAGTGAAATGGTCCCGTATATACGTACATGCATGCATACATACATACATATACATAGGTACACACATATACACATATATACATATTACATACATATGACCTTACATACATAATACATACATGAATAAATTTGTGATAAATTTTACTGGCATAGAAAATGTGTGTTTGACAGTTTACAAACACTAATAGAACACAATACTTCTGTCAAGTCTGTGGGAGTTGATGTGTTCTCAGAGGATAGTTTGGTTGAGTTTTGCCAAACCCTTTGATCTGTAGCCAACCCAGGGGCACCATTCAACCATGCTTTGACAAATTGAGTTGCATCCCAATCCAATTATTCCTCATAAAAGAAACTTGGTACAGTTCAGTGCATCACATGTTTGCTATTTGATCTATGCTGAAGCTTTTTTTTTTCCCTTCTTAAACAAATTCTAGCTAATCCTCGAGTCTTTTTTTGGCTTCCTCACCAAGCCATACAGCTTTTAAAGATTAATTTGCATTATTGGCATTTTCTTCATTGTTGTTTCTTTTTTTGGCAGTATTGGGGATCGAACCTACAGCCTTACACATGCTGAGCAAATGCTTTACCACTGAGCTATTTCCCCAAACGTCCATTACTTTTCAAAGCCCATTGAACAATTAATACTACATCAAGGTCTGATTGTAGACTTGCCATTTCCTGTGGCTTAAAATTGCCATCAATGTGTAGGTACACATGAGGTAGTTCACCTTTAATTACACTTCTACCAAACAGACAAGAGGAAAGCAACTAAAAGTAGAAGCCTATATAATCAAGTAAAATGAATGATTAAGAACTAATAGGTTTTAAAATATTGACTACCTCTGGTTTCAGTAACTATTTTAAATGATATCTTTACATAATGTAGTATTTAATATGATAGGTCTGTTGGGTGACTGGCTTACAAAATATCTATTTAGCAGTCCACACTTGAGAACTGGTAGGAACCAATTCCAGTACAGTTCTGTGCCTCTGTTTTGTAATCCAATGTCTTCCGTGGTTCTGGGCTGCAGTAAGAACACTCAATATCTTTCCAGTGTGTGTGAGGACCTTTGGTTTCTAAAGGTCAGATGGCCAAAGAGCTTAAAAAATAAGGCAGTCCTCTGACATCTCCTTAGCAAGTGTTGTTGATAAAAAGGAGTGTCTGAATAGAGGGAACCCTGGCATCCTTATGAGACCCATGGGCTGGTTCTTGGGGATTTCACCTCACCTTAATCTCCTTCCACTGATACTGAATCTGACTGGGAGCCCAATGTAATGGTAAATATTGTCTTGACCACATCCTGCTCATTTCTATTGGTACCACATACACTGACTCACGGACTCTGTCTTCTTCCAGTTGTAACCAGAATATCCCAAAATGGCTTGTGATGCTTGCATCAGAAAGACTGTAAGGATGACTGAAAGATACAGGGTGGAGACAAAGGCAAGCATGGGAATGTGTGCATTTCCAGTGATGTGTGTTCAAAACTAGCTCTTCCACTGAGTGGGTGTGTGATCTTGGAGAAACAGCTGAATCTCCTTCCTGAATTAGTTATTTTCCCATTGCTATGACAAATTATCCTACAAGAGTAACTTAAGGAAAAAGGGTCGCTTTTAGCTCACAGTTTAAAGGTATAGTCTGTTATTGCACATAAGCTGTGGATGTAAGAGATTGAGTCATCTATCTGGTCATATTGCATTTACAGTCAGTACACAGAAAGCAATGACTTCTCAGGCTAGGAACTCAGTATATATTCAGTCTAGAAGCTCAGTGCATGAGGCAATTCTTCCTCTATGCCAGATGGGTCTTCCTTCTTTAGTTAAACCTATCTGGAAACACTTTCATGGGCTTACCTGGAGGCGGGTCTCCTAGGTGATCTAAAATTGCTACAACCAGATCCTAAGGCAAGATTTAAATATAATTTATGTCTTCACCATACATATTTTAGCTCATGGCTTTGGTCAAGGTCTTACTACTCTGTGCCTGCTCCTTGTGAAATAAGAATACATAATGCTGTCTACTTCCAATGGATGCTGTGAGGATTACATATGGTCTGAATAGAGCTCTTAGATTAGCTCTTACATTTATGGTCAGAGTCCAGTGTGCATGATTTCTATGCCTGTTATGTTATGATTACCATTAGACTCTTGCTCACATGATCCAGTGCCCTTTCAATGCACAGTGACCACCTACCTATGCCTTCGAAGGTTCAGTAGGTGTTCTTGGCTTTTCAAAGTTTTTGCAGGAATGAATGGGGTACTTGTCTGTGTGGTGGATGTGCACATGGGGTCAGGGTTAGGTATCTTCCTCAGCTGCTCTTCACCTTAGTTTTTTGACTTGGTGTCTTTCACTGAACTTGAAGCTCAACATTTGTGTAAGTGTTGTAGCCAGCAAACCCCAGGCATCATCCTATCTTCCTCTTCAGCACTGGGGATTATAAGCATATACCATGTCTGGTTTTTTATATGAGTTCTAGAGGGAGAGAACTCAGGTCCTAATGCCTGTGAGGCAAGTACTTTACCAACTAAGCCACCTCTCCAACTCGGTTCTTGGTTTTTTTTTTTTTTTTTTTGTTTTTTTGTTTTGTTTTTCTTTTCCTGAAACCCCAAGAGCTCCTATGATCTTGGCTATTCAATTGACAATTAACCAATGAATGCCTTGTCATAGCTTTTTGATTGTTGTCTAAAGAAACAACACCCATTGCTATTCTTTCCTTTTCCCTAAGAAGACTTTAAAATCATCAATGGTGAAAAACACAGCCATGAAGTTTTGCTTTTGGTGGACCTAAACTACCTGACTTGGTATCAACTCAGCAAAACTGAGGGAGAAAGGAAGGACTTCATGTAGCAAATTAGCAATTTCATGTGATGGGTATGAAATTAAACACCATGTCTGGCTCCACTTTTGGAAAACTTTTTAGCTTGGTGAAAAATTGTGAAAGATAAATATTCAATTATGCCTCTCTCTCTCTCTCTCTCTCTCTCTCTCTCTCTCTCTCTCTCTCTCTCTTTTGCAGGGACATCATGCTGAGAATACAAAGCAGGGACTAGAGATGCAGGGATACTTTCCAAGACACATGTGCTAAAGCATGACCTAAAGAACTGAACAGAAGCGGACTGTGCCTGAAGTCTGGTACCATGGAGAGAGGGTCTACCCTGGTATGCCTTTTTTTTAAAGATACAGTTGTTCCTCTAGTTGTATTGTGCAGGTAAATAACTGGAGTTTCTGCAGACAAGAATAGTGAAAGTGAGCTGTAGGCCGGTCCAATCCACCACTCAAGGGATCAAATTGTCAGCCAACCCTATGGAATTGGGGTTTAGGGACCATTCATCATCAATGCAAGCCTGAGAGTGACGATTTGCATGTTTCCCCAGACTTGTGTTTTCAATGACATATGAGTGCATTTACATCATTGAAACAGGCAAATTTCTAATGCCTTTCTTTCTAAGGGCATGTTGTTACAACAGAGACTAACACACCACTGTGTGTATTTTTTACTTCAGAGTTTTTGCTGCTACCTCCCACACGGTGCAATGGTCTTTACAGGTTTCTCTATTGCATTCTGATAAAGAAAACTCAACCTCAACCTATTATATTGGAATCTTTGTGCAACCGTTGGAACCTGTTCTACATAGAATTTGGCCAGAAAGACTGAGAGTTTCTGCCTGTGAGGACACCTTTGACTGGGGGGGGGGGGGAGGGGTGTATATAATGACAAATATTCTTTGCTCTGGTTTCTCAAGAAGACAATTCTGAGATGGATTCCTAAGTCTCCCCAGGGACTGGAGTCAAGCGCCTGGGGAGTGACATTTAATGACAAATACTCCTGGCTCTGGCTTTCCAGGAAGACAGTTCTGAGAGATGCATTCCTAAGTCTCTCCAGGGACCTGGATCAAGTACCAGTCACTCACAGCAGGAGCTCCCTTTGAAAACAATCTTTTCTCTTCTGAATATTCTCCTTCTATCTCCCTCATTTGCTCTGGGATCATTGCCCAGATGAATTTCTGAGAGCTGTCTGCATCCCAGGAAAAACACACCCTTCAGCTGAGTCTGCTGACATTTGTGTGTCAGTCTCAAGACCCGTCCTGCTGTATTAATAGGTGATAATGAGGAAATGGCCTATGGTGAACAATTAGTTCACTGTGATGTATTAGAAGCCTTGTCTGGTCCCCCAGGACCAATCATGCCTTACTCCCATGAGGAATCTTTGGAAGCATTCATCACACTGTAAGGTAATTAACTGATGGATTAACACATCAAATTTCCCTTCCTTTATGTATCTGACACCAGGACATTGGGGGTCTTGATTCCCTCCTCACCTTACAGCAGCATCCCCTAGCTCAGACTAGGTACTGAAATATGGATGAGCTAATGAAGACATCCTTAGCATATATTAGAAGAGTCATTAAATACTAACTATGGGTGGATGGTGGAGAAATGAATTACAGATGTGAGTCCAAGCCATCTAACATGCAGGGAGTGATACACAGGAGACACTAAACAATACAGGCTAAGGAATTAAAGTAGGTAAGGCTTTAGCCTGTTGTGACAGTGAAATGTCCCTCATGGGCTCAGGTGTTTGAGCATTTGGGTCCTAGCTGATGTTGATGTCTTGGGAGGTTGTGGAACTTTTGGGATTGTGGTCTAGCAGAAATGAATCACTGTGGGGGCAGACCTTTAGTGATGTCTGCTTCTGATTCTAGTTCAAGCTCTCTGCTCCCCAACTAGCCTTTCTGTGAGCACCTGCTGCTGCAAGCTTCAGCTATCTTGGACCAAGTTCTTTTCTCACTGTGATGGATTGAATTCCCTGAACTCATGAGCTAAATCAAATCCTTCTCCCGAGTCACTCTTGTTATTCCACATTTTATTGTTATTCCACAAATGAGAAAAGTAGCTAATACAAAGCCTGCATTTCCTAAGTCAGATAAGTGTTTGTGTGTATGTGTGTGTGTGTATGTATATATATGTGAATGATAGATAGATAGATGATATATAAAATAAAATAAAGGAACTGCCAGTGAGAGAAGCAGAAGCCACTCTTACTGACATTTTTAATGATGATCTTTCAAAAATGCATCTTTTTATCACCAAGAGCCTGTGATACATTTATAACAACAGCTAAGGAGACAAAGCCACGGGGAAGCCATGTTTCCAAAGCATTGATGCTGAGCACACATACACCAAACACGGCAACTCTGTTATGCACTAAAAGTCTTTTTGAAGATGACATTGTTTGATTGCTTCCATCGGTGATACCCACACCGATGTCTCAGGAGCCAGAACATCAAAGACTAGTATGTGGGTTGTCACCACTTCTCTGCGACATTGTGACCTTTGCTTATTTTCTCCCAGTTTTCCTCTATCTTGGGTCAGCCTGGTGCTCGGCTTACCAATCTTCAGGAGGTAGTAGAGCTACTATTTTTAGTAGCTACTAAAATTGTGAACAGATTAATTCTCACTCTCACAGAACACCAGGCTCATAGACGCAGAATTATATATGCTAACTACTCAACACAAAGTCTATTTCTAAAATTAATTTACATAGCCAATGCATCATTCAGCCTTAGACTTAACAGATACAGAGAAGTATAGATTAAAGGTAAGGCTTAGATTTCACAGGAGAGAAGATGATATCTTCTGTGTCCTTGGTCTGTGATATATCTATGGGTGGGATTGCATCCAAAAATTACAAGTGAGGAACACCCAGATTAATGTTTCCTGCCACATTCTCATTTACTAGGTAACATAAGACATACCTATCCAGACCAGAGATGCATCCTTCCTAAACAGGCTCTTAGAAAGTGACCACCGTGCAGGAGCAGCATCAGATTGCTAGGGCAGCTGTACAGTCTCTCCATCCTTTCATGAGTTTATTTGCTTACTTATTGGCACTTCTTTTGAGGACCAATCCCAATTGTGCACAGCTTTTCAAGGGTCTCATGTTTTTACACTGAATCCAGCACCGTTGAGAATTTTGGTCTTAATCTCTATTTTAGAAAATTTATCAAGTTCATTATATATCTAAAAAAATCCCTAGTAATTAAATCAGAAATAGTAGTTGAATTTCATCAAGATGCTGAGGCATCTATTGAGATAATTACACAATGTTGTTATGGAAATGGGATGAATTATATAAATAATTCAGATTGCTGTTGTCCTCTGACATGCACAGGTGAGGTTAATTACAAAAAGGAATGTCACCATGCATTTCTAACTTCATCCATGGGCCTTGCTCTTATTAGACAAATTGAACACAGAGGAAAAAGAGGAATATGATGAGCCCATCAGCCAGGAACAAAGGTGGTTGTATATGCTTTTTGATTTCTAATAGAGAAAATTTTGCTTTTATCACCAGTGCTCTGTATCCTGATTCCGTATTTGCAAACAGAACCAACTATGGCCTGAACATATCTGAAGCACGGTTGCATTGGTCCAGAACACAGAGAGGCTTTTTCCTTGTATGGTGACAGGTGGGGATAGCCAGTGTGGCTCATTTACATAGCCTTTTCAAGTAGAAGCGGTGCTGCCTTCAATGTGGAGCTGGGAGTCATCCAGCAGTGAGATACACCAAGTGGAAAAGACAGATTGATTGGTGGAGGATGTCAGGGGGTGGGGTGGGGTGGGATGGGGAGGGAGCTCAGATGGACTGCATGTCATGGAGCTGGCCCTTTCCTGTCTAAAGGGAATTCATTCCACTTGCTCTAATCAGGAAATGATCTGAGCACAGGCATTTGATAGAATTTTGGTGACAATTATTCTAACTGATTCTGTGACTATAAAGGCATATAAAAAAGAGAAAATGCACTATGGTTTATGAATCATATAAATCATAGTTAAGCTACACACGCAGGTACCAGCTTGTTTCCAAATCCCAATGTCACCACTCCAGCCCCACCTCTGACCCCTCTGGCTCTGATCTTGCTGTGTGCTCTTCAACCCAAGTCCTTATATCACTGTAATTATCCCACAGCTATGACCTTAGAGATAAATCTAGGTGTTCTCTTCACTCTATTGGACAACGAGAGTCCAAAGCAAACACGTCCTCACCAAGTTGTGACCCCATGTCCTTTCTCTGGCACCACAACTGACTCTTAAATTGCTGATACAGACTCAGCAGAAGACCCTGGGTGCCCACAGTTAAAGCTGGGGGCAGCAGGAGAGTCATAAAAGAGATGTGCTGTAATAAAGGCTGAAATGGGCTCCATTAAAACAAGAACTTGTTTTCTTTAGGATGGCACAATTCTGAATGATCTCTGTTGCCCTTTAAAACTATTTGCTAAATGCTGGGCATTGTGGTCTTGTGGCATACATACACTTTAATCTTTCAACTGCAAAAAGAGCTGGTGAGGGAAAAAGACAAATAGACACAAAAGCAGAGCACACTCTCAGACAGACACAAACACACAAACACACAGACACACACACACAGATACACACATACACATATACATACACATATACAGAGAGACACAGACATACACATACAGACACATATGCAGAGAAACACAGACATACACACATAGACACTTACACATAAATGCACCCAGACACACAGACATACCCAGACATACACAGACACATACACATATGTGCATGAAGCTACACATATAGCCACACATAGAAATATACATAGTGGCAAACATACATACAGACAGAGATACAGACATACACAGAGAGAGACACACACAGACACAGACACAGACACACACAGACACATATAGATACATGTGCACAGACATACACACAGACATATACACACACCTGCACACAGATACACACACAGATAGAGACACACACATGCACACAAATACATACACAGACACAAACACACACATGCACAAAGAGACACACACACATACACACACAGGCACACATACACACACACAGACATACACACAATATTCCAAATAAGATGACTTTAAGTCCTACTCCTTTATAAATCACCCTTTTTATTTTTGTGAAAAGCTATACAATCAGTCTGGCGAACCCTTTTAATCCCACCACTCAGGAGGCAAGAGGTAACCGGATCTCTGAGTTCAAGGCCAGCCTGGTCTACAGAGTGAATTCCAGGACAGAAAGGACTGTATACTGAGACCCTGTCTAAAAAAAAAAAAAAAAAAAAAAAAAGAAACAAAGCATATAAAAAACAAAGGGAACGGTGGGCTCACTGTGTGCATGTCGTCTACAAAGGGCAGATATTATGTCCTATGGACAGGGAGGGTGCTGCTTTTTTTTTTTTTTTCTTTTGTCACCGCTGCACTTTCCAGCACAGCCCTGCATGAGAAAGTGCTCATTTGGAATATGTCCAACTGGTGGGCAAAGACACGCAATGAAACTAAAACAAGTTAGCTGATGATTTGCGGTAACTGGGGGTGAGGCCAAGTCCTTGCTATTGATGGGGGTCTGAGCCCTAGCTTTGGAGTGAATCAAACCCGTGCTTCATTAAGAGTAGCCTGCCTTGGCAGAGGCACCAAGTCTCATCTCTATCATTTAGTCTGTCTCATAGGGAATGTGGGTTTAGCTCTCCTGGCACAGGGGGCGAGGTGATTCCCTCCTGCTGTCCCTACTTGTCATAGCATTAAGATTTCATCTCCAGGTCCCTGTCCTTACCCAGTTCTCTGTGGAGCAAACTCCTAATGTATGTGAAGTTGCTAGGGAAACTATCAAAAGGAGACAGTTAAAAGAGAAATGAGAAAGCATCCACTCTGGCTTTTAATCGTTTTTAATCTTTATTTGTTTTGTGTGCCTGTGTATGTGTGTGTGTGTATGCATGTGTATGTTTGTATTTGTGTGTGTGCATGCGTGCTCGTGGCCAATGCACACGGAAGCTAGAGACAGCCAGCAGGAGTCAGCTCTCTCCTTCCTAGGGATTGAACTGGGGTCATCAGGCTTGGTTGAACTGGGGTCACCAGGCTTGGCAGCCAGTCAGTGCCTCTTCCTGCTCAGTCATCTTGCTGACCCCATACTCTGGCTTTTATCTTCCAGCATCCAATCAACAACTTGTATATTGATTTGAGAGGCTTTAGGACAGGCAGGGCCACCAGAGATTATTCTCATTTCATAGATGCAGAAACCAATGTATAAGATACAAAGTCTCTGTAATTAGAGAAGCTAGGGATTGATGAACCAAGGTCTTGAAAGTCTTCTCTTTCCTCTGAACGGCCCTGAGCCAGGATGTTTCAATAACAAAGGATTTGGGAGAACCAGAGAGAAGGGCTCAGGACGAACAAGTCCTTACTCTTAGATGGGATCCAGGTTCCTGTTAGGAGCACAGCCTCAGGAGATAGTGAATCTGAGAGCCAGGTTTGGCTTCGACACTTTGCTGTGTGACCACAACTAGGTCCTAAAATCCCTTCTCTGAAACTCAGCTTTTTTTTGCCTGTAAGATGGGATCAAGAATTGTTTTTTCCTTATGGGACCACCACACACCAGACACGTTAATGTATTTAAGGTCTCAGAAAAATGCTGGCTCAGGGTCAGCATCATATTTCAGTCATTCCTGCTATTCTGTCATCCATCCAGGACTTGGTAGGCAGTTGCTCACTTACAGCTTATTAAATGACTAACAGGCACATGGCACTTTCTTGGCAGAGCCCTCCCAAATAAGCTAACAACTTAGTAATCAGAGAGGAGTTGGTTGAGGGAGGAGAAAGGCAAACAGTAGCATGTGTTTATCATGTGCACTGCTAGGAGCTTCTGCCCACCCCCTTCCCCCAAAGCAAATCCACAGATGCCTTTGGCAAGGACCAAGCAACAGAAGGCAGGAGCGCCAGTAAACCTGTGGGTCCCTATGGTGGCACCTTGGAAGAAGCTGCTACAGGAGGGCCAACTGCAGGATCAGAGAAAGACGTGTTCCCATTTCTCCCTTCTGAAGAGTAGAGGCCCCAGGGACATTATACACATCACTTTTGGACATGACTACAGCATCTCCATTGAGGAGGCACTGCCGGTATTTTTGTTCATTTTACGGAGGGCAGAACAAAGTCTGGGTAAAAAGAAGTAAGCTGATTTCCTAAAAGGACCCAAGGCTGAACCTGAAAGAAGGAAGATGGAAACCTCTTCTAGAATCTTCCCTTTGAATTCAGACACCAAAGTGTGTCTTTTCTGCTCTTTATGGTCCACAGCACAGTTGTGTTTTCCCACCATTTTGGATTCACAAATTAGGGGTTGATTTGTGTCCTTCGGCCCTTGCCTGCTAGGCTTTCAGATACAGGGTAACCTGTCCATACCCACCTGTAGAAACCTCTTTCTTACAGCCACATTTGATAAAAGAAAGTGGCAAACTCCTTACCAAGATCCTGTTTGCAAACCTCTAACTCCCCAACAGACTTCCCTGGTGTCTGGATTCTAAGACATTGGCAGGTGAAATTTTCACTCCCCCATGGAAGTTTACAGACCTCAGGTTGTCAGAACCTGGGATAGCAGAAGGCTACCTGAATGATGGGCATACCTCAGCTAGGTCTTTTCCCTGATGCTCAGTAATCAGAGGCAGCCTGACTGCAGGTCTGTGCTAGGTACCACTCATCAACTCGATGACACAAACCTTCTCCCTCCCTCTGAGACCTAAGAAGGAACCCTCACTCTGTCATGTGGGTGTGAACTCTTCTCAGAGCTCCACTGCATGCTTGTCTGTCTGTCTGTCTGTCTGTCTGTCTGTCTGTCTGTGTCTTTTTCTGTCCATGGCATTAATACGTTTCGTATTCAAAGGGTAATCCAACTTAGGGTCCCCCATGAACTGCTAATTCTGAAACCTTTCATTCCTTATGTCTGTACGCTGAAATCCTAAAGCTTAAGACCTTATACTGTGACCATCTTTTCAGATTCAGTTTGTTAGATGACAAACAAGGAGGCCAGAAGCTGGTAGGATCTGTGTCCTTATAAAAACAGGGAACTTGGGAGGTAAATGCATGCAGGGCCACCATCTTGTGAAGTGAACACAGAGGCAGTGGTGATATGTCTGTAAGCCAAGGCACACTGGAGGCTGTTAGCAACAACAAGAAGTTTAAACAAGCACAGACAGATCCTTGTTCAGTGTCTCCTCAGAAGGCATTAGCCCCGCCCTGCTGGCATCTTGATCTTCCCCCCTTTTTTTTCCATATTGAGAGGCAAACTGTTTCAATTGTTTAAACTTCTTGGCCTACAGTACTTTGTTATAGTACCATGAGTGAGTGTATAAAATTCCCAGTTTTTAGTAAAATATGGAATGAGAAAATGAACTGTTAGGGGACAGTAGCCAGACAGTAGGAGGGTCCAATACAGCCACCTGTTAACTCAATAGCTCATACTATTTACTTTGAGGTTTGATCACAGTTGAGAACAAGTCTCATGTTAATTGAGTACATTGCAATTAAAATTTCAGTATGTTGTAGACTTCAGGGAGTGCACAATAATAAATACCCAATCATAATTACAGGAATGTGGCCAAATTTCTATTTCTTTTCTTTTTTGTTTATACATCGACATACTTGTCCATACACATGCACACAGAAATCAGAGGCCACTGGCAGATGTCTTCCCTAGTCACCCTCTACCTTAATTTTTAGAATAGGGTCACTCACTGAACTTGCAGTGTGCTGATCCAGCCAGGCAGCCTGGCCAACAAGTCACAGGACCCTCCTGGCCCTGCCTTTCCCAGCACTGGGATTACAAGTTCGTCATTGTGCCTGGATTTTGAAAAGTGTAGGTTCTGGGGGATCAAACATCACTCTCATGCTTACACAGTGAGTTCTTTCCTAACTGGTATCTCCGCAGCCCCAAGCTGTTATGAACATCTCTGTTTCTCTGTTTCCTAACTGGCATCTCTGTTTCTAATGGAGGAAGCAGAGAGAGGTTCAGAGAATTGTTAATGGGTTCCTGAGGATGGCAGGTATTCACAGGCCAGGCTGTGGCCTTTACCCCCTGAATCCTCTGTTGTAAATGTCTGTGCTAGGGTACAAGTGACTCCTTATCTGCTGAATAGCAAGCCCTTCCATCTAGTCTAGAGGACAAATCAACATCTCCAAACAACTTTCTACTGCCGATACCTTGGAAAATACTTAAAATGATTTCCATTGCTCTCTTGCAAGTAAATTACATAAAAATAATTTCTTTATCAGCTCCAAAGGCGAAGAGAACATTTCTAGCCATTGGCATCCGCAGAATATAGTTCCAAATCTTTGAAAACCGCATCCAGGAGCTGCCTACAGCAATGCTTCCTGGGTTGCAGAGAGGACCAGCTTCTTGGTATATTTTCCACCAAGTGACAGGGGCAAAAGCAAAGGATAATTATTTTCATCACAACGGGAATGTATCCAAGCTGAGCTCGTGGACTTCAAATGGGAGCACTGAGCTGTGGATAATATGCGGAGGTCTGTGGTAGAGATAGAGTTGTTTGGATTAGGTCTGAATGGAGGATGCTGCAGTGGGCCAATGGAAATGCATGCTCTGAGACCCTGGAAGTCTCTTGAGTTCTCCTTGCTTAGCGCCTCGATGCCTTAACTCTGTTGTGGTGGTGGAACAATACACTTGAATGGCATCTAAGGCTTCCATGTCCACAGTAGGCTAAGCACTCCTTATCTGTTGGGTCATTTAGTTTTTCCAATTAGAAGTGGATGGACATGACCATTATTCTCCCTACCTTTCACAGGTTGTGGGTCATGAATGGGGCAGGGAAGGAGGAGGTGAGCCTCTGGGCTCTGAAGACAGAAGCTCCTAACTCAGGGTTGGGGTATTGACAAGAGGGAGGGAGGGAAATGAATTTTTAGAGTAGCTGATATCATCTTTCCTGAGACTTGAAAATGGCCAGCGATTCTTTAGGCAGGCAAGGCGGAGGGAAGGGCACTCACAGAGTGCACAAAGTATACAATGGGCACAGTGAGACACAGAGCCATGGGCATCCACTGAGGCTGGGGCATTAAGGACCCTTGGGCATCTGATGGGGGCACTCCTCCTATCCCACCTGATCTCCCTTTTCTCAAGGTCAGCTTCCCCAACTTCCCTGTTATTCTGTGTTTAGCCTGATAAAGTTTCTGCTCTATGTATGGATGTGTCTGCCCCCTCTGTCTCTTTCTCTAGCTCCTTAGCCTCTGGTGGGCTCTGACACAGACCTAGATCTCACTCCTGATCACGTCTCTTCCTTTCATTTTATTTCCTCCTTATAGGATTCTACATTGACTTTTGCCACCCTGCCTATGCCTTGTGTGTAGGTCCAGGCCTCCTACACAATGGTTTCCAAAGCTTAGAGACTGGTGTGGAACAGGCAGCTACTCTGGATATATTTGGGATATTGATGATATGTTAGATTTCAGTAGCCACTATAGCAAATGTTCACAAATGCAAAGGCCTCAACCAACACAGATTCATCTTCTTATAGCTGTTTAGATATAAAGCCTCATATGTACTAAAACCATGCCGGCTAGCTGTGTGCTTCTCTGGAGGCTCTGGGCCCTTGCCCTTTCTGGTTCCTATAGTCCTTTCCCACTCTTGGGCCCATGGTCATACATCAAATCACCTTCCTTCCTCTGCTTATGGTATCAATGTGCCTTTCCTATTTCTCTTCCCTGGCTTCCTTATTATAAAGATTCTGTGATTACAGTGAAGCCACCTGGGCAATACAGAGTCATTTTGAAGTTTTTAATCACATATACAAGGTACCTTTGTCACATGGGATAACATATTCAAAGATTAGAGATTTGGAAGTAGACACTACTCCTTCCTTCCTTCCTTTCTTTCTTTCTTTCTTTCTTTCTTTCTTTCTTTCTTTCTTTCTTTCTTTCTTTCTTTCTTTCTTTCTTTCTTTCTTGTTCTGCTTGCTTGGCATCTTCCCTAGTAATACCTGATCTTTGAGATCTCAATGCTGGGCTCTCCATAGTTTAGGCTGGCCCAGAGCTCACTATATAGCCTAGTGTAGTTGGCAGTCCTCAGCCTCCTGACAGATGTATATATCTTAAAATTTTTAACTATGTTTAACTTACTTATTTGTGTGTATGTATGTGTGTCACATATGCGCGCGCGCGCACACACACACACACACACACACACACACACACACACACACACCATGGCACATATACAACAGCTAGAAGACAACTTTAAGGAACTGTTTCATTCCTTCTGCCAGGGAAGGAAGCCAAGTTGTTAGAATTGGCAGCAAACACCTTCACCTGCTGATCCATGTCACCAGCTGAGATATGGACATCTGTGAGGAGATGTGATTCAGGTTTACATGGACGAGTGAGCTGAATTAGGGCTATGCAGTTTATTTGGCCTGTTGGACAATGAGGAGCAAGGAACAGGCAAATGCATGAGTTTAGAGCCACAATCCTCAGATGTGTTTGGGTAGCAGGAAGTGTGTGTGTGTGTGTGTGTGTGTGTGTGTGTGTGTGTGTGTGTGTAGGCAGTGTGCATGGAAATAGATGTTTATAGGGTCGGTTCAAGGGGATATAGTCCATCATCTTAGAGACAGCATGGTGGTAGGTATGTGAGGTGGTCACACTGGATCTATAGTCAGGAGGCAGCAAACCATAAATGTGAGTGGTCAGTTCCTTTTCTCCTTATTATTCAGTCTGAGACCCCAGGTCTTAGGACAGTGCCACCTATATTTGAAGGTAGACCAACCCGATCTGGACACCCCATTACACATATCCCCAGAGATGTCTTGTCTCTTAGGTGATTCTAGATCCTGTTAAGTTGAAAATCAGCATCAACCATCATCTATCTATCTATCTATCTATCTATCTATCTATCTATCTATATCTAATATCTGTATCATGGACTGTATAATTCAAGTATTATAGACTTCATCCATTCAAGGTATACAACCCAATGATTTCTAGAGTATTCACAGAGGTATACAATGAGCATTGACCACTACCATTTACTGTGGAACATTTTTATCCCTCTAATAAGTCCTGGGCCCGTGAGCAGCCCCACTCCATTTCTCATAATCCTTCACCCCAGGGAATCCCTAATCCAGTTTCTAAGCAGCCCTCCTCCAGCCTTGGCTCCTGTTGGATGTCTTCCAGGCACTTACTCTGTCTGATGTGAAGCAGCCAGTCTTGTGCTGGCTGTCAGTCTGCCCTACCTATTCATTTCTCCTGGCCCTGGCCAGTTGGACTTCTACTCTTACCACACCACTGAAATGGCTTTCTGAAAGGTTGACGAGGAGTCCTGAGTCTAACCCAACGACATCTCCTGTAAGCACACCTGACAGTAAGCAGTGGCCAATGGTAATGGCTCATTATAACTAGCTGCATAACCCATGACACTGCCTAAGGATACCTAATAGGACTGTGACTACCAAGTGAAGGGAGGGGGCATGCTAGCTTTCCCCAGCACGGTGGAGAAGTTAATGATGCTGCCTTTCAGAGTTAGCGTTCTCCATGTCAAAGTTCAGAGACAGGCTCTCTGTGTCTCAAGGTCAGCTGTGATACATACAAGCTCTGTGATCTCCGGAAACTTTATCCTTGTATGGCTTTGTTTTTTTCACCTGAGTCACCGATGTTGTCATGGTAACCACCACTCAGGGACCTCATGAAGATTAAATGAATGTTAAGGCCTCCACAAGTATGTGGAATATAAACTCCTTCTGTGCTGATTCCTAATATAATTATTTAGCTCATTCTTTTGTTCAATGAATTTATTCATTGCCATTTTTTTTTTCCTAACAATGACTATGCTCCGAGGTTCAAATGTCCCACAAATTCAATTAAAGCCGGGGACTTCAGGCAGTGAAAATTCTCCAGTAGCTCATTTTTGTGATCTTACAGAAGAGTGTAATAGCTCCCTGGATCTTTGGGTTACTGGAGAGTTTAACCGAGTTAATACATGAAGCACATCAAATGATACATAGCACATCTCAAATCTTCCAGAGATAATAATGGGAATAGCTGCCCAGTCCTTTTCTCCCACTTCCACATGACTGTGTGAAGTGGAAATGTCTGGTTTCTTTGGAAAGTCAATTATGTCACTAGGGGCACACAGGTGAAAGGATGTTTTGCTGAAACAGACATGGGAGAGAATGTTTTCTAGAAGCAGACACAGGTGAAAAAATGTTTTGATCTAGCAAACACATGAAAGGACCCATGATGAAGGAGTATAAATATGACCCCACAGACAGTGGGAGAGGAGCATTGAGCTTCGGTTTGGTGCACCTCACTATTCTTCGCTAACAAAACACATGTATTGGTTTGCCTTATAAAGCGTTATTGAGCTCAGTTTGTGGTAAGGTCGCTATTGAAAGAAACTTGCCTAAGAACTGCTCGTGAGGTTCCTATGGCAGCTTGCTGCTTCTGCAGCCCTGGGCCCATTTGGTGAGCCTTATGGTTTCTTCAGAATTGAACTATAGCTGCTGGTTTATGCATGCCTGGTGTCTGCCTGCCTAGAGGACTGGTCTGCAGCTGCTAAGTCATATTTGGTGTTTGCTATGGAACTGAACTGCTGCCAAGAAGATCAAGCTCGGCCCCAAAGAACAATTGCTAAACAGGTCCACTTCCCCCATATCCTAACACCTTTTCTCTTCCACTATCTCTGCTGGGTGGTGAGCTAGAGAAGATGGTGAACCCTTATTAAAAGTAGGTTGCAAAAAGTTTATGCCTACATTGTGGGTCTCAGCTCTTTGGGGGCATCTCCACATGCTCTTTCTGTTTTCCTTAAACAAGAGTCACATCTGAGCTTGTAAACATCTTCAGAGAAGCTTCTAGTTTGCATCTGGGCACTTGCGTCTGCCAACTGATGGAATCATCTCTTAACTTCCTGGTTTAGTGCAAGAGTTGTAGCCTAGAGCTATTTTAGGACTGTCAATCATTCCTCCCTCTGCCCACTCTGTCCCCAGGTCATGACACTGTCCTATGACTGCCTCCTTATACGAATCCCCCTTTATCCAGCTACTCTTCCATCTCAGGCCATGAAAAAGCATCCCTGAAGCGCATCTCTTCTTTCTTGCCTTCCATTCAGGCCTTTAGACAGACTTCTATCTGTTTGGTACTTGTACTGGCTTCAAATAAAAGACACAAATATATTCAAGCCATGACTAGCTACATAGAGCTAAAGTGCAGGCTATGCATAATGAGAGATTCAGGACACACACATCAAATAAGTGACTGTTTGGGCAGTGACCTTCATGACACCACAGCAAAGGGAGAGATACATGGAAGGGCGCAATTAACATAATTGACTGAGAGGCAACCAGGCCAGAAGGCTATAGAGACAAATTGTTCCCTGCCTTCAAGCAGAAGGATGACATCATCGCATAGACCAGCTCTGGTGTGGCTTTTTGCAATGATGGGGGTATTCTAAACCCACCCTGGGCAGTATAGTAGCCACTAGCCACATGTAGCTTCAGAATACTTGAAACTGCCTTTTTAATATGACATAATGAGTAGTTCAACAGCCGCCTGTAACTAGAGGTAGCATATAGGAGAGTACAGCCAGACTCTTACTGAAATCATGTTGCAAAATGCTACACATGGTACCATCGGAGGAGAGCGGTATACATATACGGAGAGATGGGAAAATGGTTCACGTTCTAAATGCTCACTGTTGGGAGTGCAAAGATTTGAGCTAGGTCCCCAGAACCCAAGAGCTCAGCCAAAGAAGTTGGGTGAGGTGCTGTGTACTTATAATCTCAGTGCCAAGAAGTAGGGATGGGAGGTCTCCTGGGGTTTGCAAAGCCAGACAGACTAGCTTACCTGACGAGTTCCAGGCTGGTTAGACATTCTATCTTACAAAAAAAAAAAAAAAATGTAGGCAATGCCTGAACAGTAACAGTCAAAATTGTTCTTCAGCTTCTCCACAGATACCATCATAAACATGGGTGGTTTGAATATGCTTCGCTTCAGGAGTGGCAGTATTTGGAGGTGTGGCCTTGTTGGAGTAGGTGTGTCACACTGTGGGCATGGGCTTTAAGACCAAGCTGCCTGGGAGCTGGTCTTCTCCTAGCAGCCTTCAGAAGAAGATGTAGAACTCTCAGCTCTGCCTGTACCATGCCTGCCTGGATGCTGCCATGTTCCCACCTTGATGATAGTGGACTGAACCTCTGAACCTGTCAGCCAGTCCCAATGAAATGTTGTCCTTATAAAATTTGCCTTGGTCATGATGTCTGTTCACAGCAGTACAACCCTAAGACAGGTGCCATTCACATGTGTACTAATATATACTCCTTAAGATCTCATGCAACTCCCAGTGAGTTTTTAATTGCCAAATGGATAAAGTCCACAGTAATATAGTCTAGACACATTCCTTTTTAGATGTTATTGGTGTTTACTTGTTTGTTTTTGAAAAAGGGTCTAGTATAGCCCAGGTTGGCCTCATACTTATTATATAGCCAAGGCTGGCTTTCAACTTCTGATACCTTCACTCCTTGGAGCTTTAGTTACAGGTGGTTGCACCATATATACATGCTAGGACCTGAACTTCAGTCTTCTGTAAGAACAGTATGTGATCTTAACTAATGAATCATTTTCCAGCTTCTTTGTATGCTCTCTCTCTCTCTCTCTCTCTCTCTCTCTCTCTCTCTGTGTGTGTGTGTGTCTCTGTCTCTCTCTCTCTCTGTCTCTGGGTGTGTGTGTGTCTGTCTCTCTCTCTCTCTGTGTGTGTGTGTGTGTCTGTCTCTCTCTCTCTCTCTGTCTCTGGGTGTGTGTGTCTCTGTCTCTGTCTCTCTGTCTCTCTGTCTCTCTGTCTCTCTGTCTCTCTCTCTCTCTCTCTCTCTCTCTCTTTCTCTCTCTCTCTCTCTCCCTCTCTCTGAGATGGGTTCTTACCCTGTGGACCAGGCTATCCTGCAGCTTATGCTGGAACCCAGGCTGGCCTTGAATTCACGTTCCTCTGACATCAGCCTCCTGTGCACTGGGATTATAGGTCTATACCATCAAACCTCACTTCAGGTGCATGCCAGCATGGTGATCAGCCTTAGAGCCACAGTTGAGCCTCACTAGATTGAGTATCAAATGATGTCATACTGTCCCAGAGCAACCCCATTAGTCAGATGTCAACTCCACATCTTCTGACGGCCAGCGAAGATATCTGTGATTTGGTTCCATCCACTAGGCCTTATTTCCTCTCCCATGTTTAGTTTGGAGCTTTCTCTCTATTCCACCTACCTCAGTCATGCCCCTGATTTTATTTGCATCATCTCTGCAGTTTATAGCATTTTTGTGTTATGCAACATCATTCAAAGGATTTCTATCCTTTTAATGTTCACCAAATCCCATTTATTCTCATGTGTGTGTGTGTGTATGTGTTTACCTATGTATACATATGTTCACAGGTGTTTGTGCGCACGTGTGTATGTGTGTGTAGAGCCCAAAGGTCAACACTGGGTGTTTTCCTCAATCATTTGCATCTTATTTTATGAGAATGGGTTTCTCATTGAACCTAGAGCTCACTGATTTGCTTAGACAAGCTCACTAATGATCTACAGGGATCCATCTGTTTCTGTCTTTCGTGTCCTATCATTACGAGCTTATGCTATCATGTCTGGCTTCAGTGTGTGCACTGGGGATATAAACCAGGCTCCTCATGCTCGCCTAGCTGGGGCTTTCTTGATAGAGACATCTTCCCAGCCCCTTTCCTTGCATCATTCTTAAAGTGGTCTCTGAACATTTAATTTATTCTTAACTTTGTTCTCTTTTGCTTTCACACCCAGTTGCAATTGAAATCAATCTCCTGTGATTGATAATGATTACTCTCTAATTATTTCATAGGTTTGTTGAAAACCCAAGGACAGGAAACGGATTGCCTATGATTTGTGTAGACTTGATAGCTGAAAAGACTACGAGAGCACAGTAGGCGATTGTTTTCTTATTTGTCCAGACCATGTGACCTAATGTCTGATAAATGTAACTTAAGAAAGGGTGAGTTTAGTTTTGCTCCATCAGGGCAGGGAGGCCTGGAATCTGGAGCATGGGGCAGCAAGTCACGTGTACCTTACTCCTTTTTACACAGATAAGGACACTGGCTCACAGGACGGTGCTGCCCACGTTGGGTGGGTCTTCTCGCCTTACGTGTGTCTTTCTGGAATTGTTCTTAGAGACACACCAAGAGGTTTGTTTCCATGGCGACTCCAAAGCAAGTCAAGTTCTCTGTGAAGATAACCAGCACAAGTACCCAAGGAAACAACAGCTGCTTGGGTGACAAACATGAATGTTTTGTTCCCTATCCAGCTTAAAACTGCAAGCCTCATCCCCCCCCGCCCCCCCCACCCTGAGACGTAAAATGCAGCTGTACATTTAGCATCTGAAAGCAAATGAAAGACTACCATATCCCCCACTCTGCTTTGTGTATTAAATTTACAATAAAGTCCCAGACAGATGGCTAGAAGGAACCCTTAATCGTGTCTGATATTATTAAATCTTCTTGTCTGAGGGCTCAGAGAGCCCAAGAAAATTTTCTTTTAATCCCTGTGGGCTTTATATTCTATAAATGGAGTTACAGAGCTGGTCTGAGAAGCAATTTTGTGTAAGCCCTTACCGAAAGGGAGGGGGGGAAATCATTACAGTCCGCCCTCGGAGGTTCTCAGGCAATAAGCATGCTGTACTCCCCGTAAGCCCAGAAGAGCTGCGTGGGCTTGATAAATTGCTGCATTTGGCCCAACTGCGGCTCTAAACAGATGTCTGTAAATATTGTAGAAAAAAACCCTCAGAAAGTTGGTGGGTGTCGCTGACGAGTGACGGTGGCGGCTTTGTTGGCAAACAGGCAGCAGCCAGTCTGTCTCCCTTCTGTGGAGGACCAGCCTGCTACACTGGGCAGAGTTCTTTTGTTTTGCTGGTGACTGGATAGTCTACCATAGCCTTTTGTTTCTGTGCCTTTTCTTGGCTCCACCCCTTCTCTCTCCTCTCTTTTTTCCCCTGCCCATCCCCCAACACCCTGAGACAGGGTATCACGTATCTCAGGGTGACCCCCAACTCACGCTATAGCTCAAGATGATCTTGAATCTCTGATTTTCCAGGCTCTTCGCAATATTTCCTGGTAAGTGGACATGGAAATGGAAGCCAGTGCTTCTTACAGCAGATGCTAACCTGCTGAGCTACAACCTCCATCCCACTGCTTCTTTTAAAACTATGATTCTCAACTAGAAACAGTTTTCCCCCATCCTTTCTTTTTGCTTAGAAACACTTTTTACTACTCTTTCTCCTTCCTCTTTTTCCTCTTCTTCCTCTTGATATTGATTGAATATTTTCTACACTTTATTAAATAAGTTAATTTTCTTTCTCTTTCACTCCGTGTGTGTGTGTGTGTGTGTGTGTGAGTGTGTGTGTGTATGTGTGTGTGTGAGTGTGTGTGTATGTGTGTGTGTGTATGTGTGTGTGTGTAGATCAGAAGACTGCTTGTGGGAGTTGGTTTGTTCCATTCACTGTGTGTGCTCCAGGGATCATCAGTATGTGGCAAGCACCTTACCCACTGAGACAACTTGCTGGTTCCAGTAAAATATCTCCAAAAAAGCAGAGGTTGCTTATTTTAGTTCATTCACTCATCTATTTGTTCAGCAAATACTTATTATTAAACATAGCAAGTGTCCAGCTAGTCACGTTTCTGTGTGGTGCTGGGCTCATACTCACTGACTCATCCATACAATATCCTGTTTACTGAGCACCCCGTCTGTCCGCTGAAGGCTGCAGGCTTACGTGTATGAGCTTCCTCACCAAGATTTAACTTCTAGTCGACAAGAGGCAGAAGTCAACGCATAACCCAATCAAGCATCAGTGACTATAGCAGAGACCAGCAAACGGGAGAAAAAGGAGAGTGATCAGTGGCTTGGTTGGAATGTAGCAGCAGAGAAGCACATTCATGAATAATGGGGAGGATGTATATTTACTATAGAGGAGACAACTGCCTCAGAGGCTCAAGGGGGGAGGAGGGTGTGGTAGGAGGGTAAAGACCAGAAGACTGGAAGCTGCTGAAGTGTGGGTGGGAGAGGCTGGGTGGATGCGTAGAGCTCAAGAAAATGGTTGGGGATACAGTGGAGTAGGACTTGACTTATCTTGAGAAGACAGAGATTTAGGCTGGTTTTGAGGTGCTCTGTGTGTGTGTGTGTGTGTGTGTGTGTGTGTGTGTGTGTGTGTGTGAAAGTGATAGCAAGTCCAGTTGTTTTTTCTTAGATCCTGCTCACGGAATCACAGCTGCCCACCAGACTTGCTGGCCTTCAGTTCGTCTTGTCTTTTCCATTCCTCAGTTTCACCAAGCTCTTCTGGATTGCATCATTACCCAGGACCTACCCTGACTAACAACTCCAGTTCCTTCTGAGCAGATCATACCTTGAGGACCAGGAAGCAGCCCCTCCTTACCTTGACCTTCTAGGTAGTGGGAGTTAATGCAAGTTTCTGTCTGGCCCATCCTTGCTGTCCTTTCTAGGCTCTCTCTGCACCTGTGCAACTATTCAAGACGTTCTGTTCTCATCTCTTTGTTTTGGGGAGTGTCTTGTTCTAAAATTCTTTTGGCTAAGGTTTTTACCTCCTTCAAGCAACTTCGGAAAGGATGCTACTCTAAGAGACCCTCTTTGATTTGAGCCACTCTACAGCGGGTACTTTTGTTGACCATCATATTGCTCCATGAGAGAAAGGGCACTAAAGCACAAACATACACGGATTACACACACCATTAAAATTTTACAAAGGGGAAAAATGTCTAGAAAAGGTCCTTAGGAAGGCAATGACGTGAAAAGTTTAGGAATCACTTCTACATGGGAACTAAACACCCCCACATGAGTTACTCCTGTTATTGCTTGAGTCTGAAACGCTGCCCACGTGCTCATATTTCAGATATTTACTTAGAGCTTAGTGATGCTATTTCAGGAGGCTAGGTTCATCTGGCAGTTACGGGTCGCTAAGCAGGGATCCCTGGTTCTAGCACTGTCCTCTGCTTCCTTGTCGATCATGACTAGCCAATGCCACACTCTTACAGTGCCATGCTCTGGGTTGAGAGCATGATCTGCCGTGCCTTCCCCTCCATTAGAGATTGAAATCTTCTGACATAGTGAACCAAGGGGACTCGTTCAGCTCTGGTGGTCATGGTGATGAGAACTCAGCCAGCATGCCCCTTCTAAGAGCTTATTACAAGCAGCATTTTTTTCCATGTGCCTTTGCCTACTTCACTATTTTCTGTTCCTTTACCCTCTTTGAATATAAACTCTACAAAGCCCAGGGATATTACTTCTTTATTCTTCACTGTATCTTCAGTGTCTCCCCCAAATCAAACACACACTAATTACTCAGTAAGTATTTAGAGACTCTATTATCGCTGTGAGCAAGGAATAGAGTCAAACACTAGAAGAACTCCTGGGGCCATCTGGACCACCTCTCGGATCTTAACCCTCACAGGCTACCAGATTTGCTGGGTCACTTTGGACAATGGGTCTAAACCTAAGTCTTTTCTGTGCCACGTGGATGAGAGTTGGCCCTTATTATTCCTCTCTTTCTCTGGCATACCACTCAGAACATTGTACAGATATCTGGTTCTGGCATATCACACTGAATACTGTACAGATATCTGATTCATTAAACTGAAAAGATTTTCAATAAAATGATGACAAGAGGCTAACCATTCTGGCAATTACACAGGACAAAGAATACATTATTGTCTGATTTACTTCAGGAATAAATTGAATCACAATAAGCATTTACAATAGATAAAAGACAAAAAGGAAGGAAGCTGGAACATTAACTGCATTATCCTTCTCTGGAATATGGATGTGCCCTTTGTTTTCTACTTTTGCTGGGCTGATTTAAGAATGCCCTGGACTGAAGATTTATTTCAGTTATTACAACAAACAAGGGCTTTGGGTGGGTGGTCTTTTTTAAAGGCTGCCCATTATACCTCAATATTAGAATGACATATATGGGTATAATTTGAGTTCACTGGTCTCAGACCAGTTAATCTGATGCCATGATTGTCCTTCACTCAAATCCATCAGGCAAACAGCAACACCTTTACACACACACAAACACATACACACACACATACACACACACATACACACACACTGATCCATAGACCTTAGTGTTTGCAACTTAGCTTGAAAAGATTTCTGTGACTCCCCAAAGTTTCAAAGCATTCGGTCCAGGGCTGAGAAAATGGCTTAGTAGGTTACATGGTTGCTGTCTTAGCATGCGGACCTGAGTTAGGACCTCCAGCATCCATAGAGATGTTGGTCATTATAGTATCCATCTGTTAACCCAGTACTGGATTTGGGTGATAGGAAGTTGGCAGATCTGGGGAATGCACTGGCCATTAGTCTAGTTTAAATGCCAAGCTTCAGGTTCAGTGGACAATTGTCTCAAAATATAAAGTGGAGAGGGATTGAGGAAAACACTCAATTTTCATGTCTGGCTTTCATATGTGCACACATAGGTGAGTGTATCATAAATGTGTGCACGAACTTGCACAAGTCCCAGATACACAAACACACACATCCATCAAATTCTTGTTCCCTAAGGCACCTCATTCATGAAAACAATGAAAAAGAAACTAACAACACAGCTTATGCCACCTTAAGCATTTTTGTAGACCTCATGACAGAGGGAGATTTGACATGTCACCTAAGACCTAGGCCACATGCTTCCCCTGTTCTCATAAAGAACTGTCATGGCTGACTTCCTATATGCTCCACCCTTCTCTTATCCTGAAGGATTTCTAGACTGGAAGACTGCTTTCCCCCTTGAGTACCATATGAACCAATCCAACCAGTTCCCGAGTTTGCATCCTTGAAGGTTAGTTTGTTCATTGTTCAAGAATGTGTTCAAGTACTAGAACCTTTGGCAGATCCATCACCATCATCAGCAACCAGCAGCAACAAAACTCCAAAGTCAGTCCAACACCAGACCCAACAGAATGAGTGTCCACTATGGCCGCTGACAACATCTCAATGGAACATAAGACATATCCAGTGTCTGCATATAAATCATTCCCATTTGTGAGCTACTTTGAGCTTGACCTCTTCTGTATCTATAGAGTTACAATAGGTATGGCATTCTAACAATAAGCACTTCTATAATCAAGGTGAATTGGGAGTATCCATTTACATTTGGTGTCTTATCTGAAAAGTGTTCATGTATAAATGCTAGAGCCACATGGTTTGAAAACCTCCTGGGGACTTGAAATGGTCCTTACACTGAAAGCATGATCTGGATGTGCCAAACCTGTGGTCCCCATGTGGCTAAGGATAGCTATGAACATAGTCCAACAGAAAAACCATGATCTCTCTTAAAATGATGTGAGATTTTGGAGGCGTGTGTGATTATTTTCTTGTTGCTCAACTGGGTGTTTCTTGAGTGTGAACAATGCTGAATTGTGACGTCAGAGGTTGGGCTCACCTACTTTAGGACTTTTGTTTCGAACAAATCTAGAGGGAAAAAATGGTTGTGAAAAAGATTGCCTTGGATGCTCAGCGCTCCTAGAAACAAACCCAAAAGGTTGCTTCCTTACCTCCTCCAGGGCCCATAAAGAATCCACCACAGGCTTGATCTTCTTCTGGTTGTACAGTCCTATGAGCTTCTCCACTACCCCTCGAATGAGGCCTGAGCGGCCCTGTTTGAAGAGCAGGTTGAGGAGCGAGAATCCTGCGATGACTTTGTTTTCTTCATACAGCTTGATGGGGTTCACTTTCTCCACCTGCCACCACTGGCGGAGAAGGTGAGAGAAGGTTCTAGGTTACAACGTTTCAAGATGGGGTTATGTCATACAATATCACCTATGACATGAGGACATCATCTACCCCAGGGAAGCAAAGTTTGAAACTGGGTAGAGTGGAGTTGACCAGCAAGCCGTCTTGGTGATATATATATCTTTTAAGCATCTATTTCTGAAACCTCTGCAGTTGACACACAGGATATACTAGACAGAAGTAGTATGAGAGGGATATAGCATGGAGGGAGGAAAGGAGGGAAAAATAGAGGTAAGGAGGAATGGAGGCAGGGAGGGAATGAGAGAGAGAGAGAGAGAGAGAGAGAGAGAGAGAGAGAGAGAAGAAGAGAAGAGAAGAGAAGAGAAGAGAAGAGAAGAGAAGAGAAGAGAAGAGAAGAGAAGAGAAGAGAAACCTTTTGAGTGCTAACATGATACCATGAAGGGATCATGTCTAAAATACTGTCTACACTGGGAATGTAGCTCAGTTGGGACAGTGCTTGCTTACTACACCCAAAATTCTGGTTCAAATCCCAGAATCACATAGAAGGAGCAGTGTGGAGGTGCATGCTTGTCATCCCAGAATTTAGGAGGTAGAGGCAGGAGGATCAGTAATCCAAGGTTACTTTCAACTAAATAATGAGTTTTATAACTGCCTGGGCTACAACAGAACCTGTCTTAACACACACAGGCACACACACACGCACACACACACATAGATATACACACACATACATGTTAAAAGACTCATATCTTATGACCTACATGCAAATAAGAACCCCCCATCAGTCTAAATTCTGAAGCTCTCTTTGTCCCCATTCATTTGGATTAGGTTCTTCAGTCTATTTGAGGCCACAGGTTGATAATAGTAAGTGTGTGAGTAAAACCACTGACTCTAGACTTGATCCTAAATGTATACACCTCACTCCTCATTCTTCTCTGAGATTTGTCTTTCTCAGCTGACTTGAATGAGGGGATACACTGGTGTCTTCCAGGAGGGTACAGGGTAAAGCCTTTGGCTCTGGGAATGGTTATGGGGCTGATGAAAGAGTCGTAATACATAGAAGTTTACAGAGTGATGGAGTATTGAGGCCATGGGGTGGGTAACCACTCTGAGTGCAAGAGCTCCCCTCTCCCTTTTAATAGGGTGAGTTGGGGTAAATAATGACAAGAGTATGGGGCAGGTAGGTAGAAAGGAAGGGTGAGCTAAGACAGCATTGCATGGGGTGATAAAGCTAGGGGGTTGGGACTACATAAATGGCTGTCTTGTGTAGGTTCAACCTCTGATATGTGGTAAGAAGTTAGTGGTCAAAAGAACAGCTCTTCTTGAGCTGCCCCACTCGCAGTTCTGTTAAATGTGCTTCAGTGAAGAATTCCACGCCTGTGGCTGTGGCTATAGCTCAGTTGGTACAGTGCGTACCTGGCATGCATGAAACTCTGTTTTTGATAACAGTACCTCAAAAAACTAGATATGGCAGCACCTGCAGACAGCTTTATGTTTGATGTCAAACTGTCCTCTCTGCAGTGGCTCTCTGAAGTATCCTAACCTAAGAGTTCAAAATCCTGGGTCCCATGATTAAGCTTGATATCTGCCCATTGGTAGGACCTCAGTGCATGTTGGCGTCATGCAATGCCAGAGGATGCTGCAGTTACTGCTCAGCTGTGATTAAGAGCTCTAGAGATGGCTCAGTTGGTAAGGGTGCTTGCCACAAGACCGGACAACCTGGATCCTTGGGACCTACATGGTGGAAGCAGAGAAGTGACTTCTGCAAGTTATCCCCTGACTTCTTCAGGCATGCCATGCCAGTGTACACACATGCACACACATGTATGCATGTGCATGCGTGCACGCGTGCACACACACATACACACACACACTAATGTACTCAAAAAAAATTTTTTTTTAATTTATAGAATTAAGTGTCGTTTGATAGCCGTGTATCTCTAGGCAACCTACCTAATCTCTCTGTTCAGCTTTCTTACCATACCTTGGGGAGAAGGAGGTTGTTGTGTAACGTAAATGTGCTCATACAAGATGCATACCATGGCAGCAGGGTGTATACACAGCACACACCATGAGCATAAGCAGATTTAATTATCATCTTAATCAGAAAGTCATGTTTTTAGATTTAGTGAGCAAGAGCTTGGAGTGTGGAATCACTTTGCTCTCTAAATGTTAACTTCATCTGGAAGAATCATCCTTAGAATGGCCCAAGAGTGAATGGCCAATCTGACAAAGCACGAAGTGAAGTACTCATTCTGCTGAAGTCTGAGGATGGAAGATAATTAAGATAGCAGAGTTAGAACTCGCTATATGATTCTAAATGTGCCTTTCTTGATTGCAGAGAATCTTCTTCCTGGAGCAAAGCCATCATTGCACTTCTCAGAAAAAAATCTTCTCTTCAATTTACTTCTAACCCATCAGCCCGTGCGGACCAGGCCTCTGATAGAGAATAACCTTTATTCACGACCTTCAGCTCCACAGCGTAGTCATGGTATTCATTTGGGGATGAGGAGCCTGCGTTTCTATCCAGGCTGTGTTGTTATAAATACCTTCCCCAAGCACGGGCACACTGTAATTATTTCATTAACACTGTGTGTTGAGATTGGGCATTACTGGTGAGAAGAGGGGAAAACACTTCTTACGGTTAGTTGTATATAATTTGGGACCAGCATGATTCCGCAGAGAAGTCTTTCAGCATCAAGCAAATTGTATCCACAGCAACAAAACAGCCATGAGTGCTGCGGAGCCTGTCTTCAGGGACCTGCAGATAATAGGCTCTACCCTTTCGCCTATGAGCCCTGGCATTCAAATGACTCTTGACCTACACTTTTATTAAACCCCTTATGCAAAAAAATGCAAAAAGCAGCCCTTTACATTTTGATCTCACGTATAGAGGGAATATTGCCATTCCCCAATTCAGCAGATGTTTGAGGGTAAAATTTGAGCAGTCGGTGTCACGTAAAGAACATATAAATAGTCCTGGCATGTTTAATACTGTCAACTTGACAGCCTCCAAAAACATCTTGGAGACAAATTTCTAGGCCTGTATGTGGGGAGTTTCTAGATTGAGTTAGCTGAGATGGGAAAAATATCTAAATATAACAAATACAAATCCATCATGATATACAAAAAGCAAATTCTAATGTCGTTTCCCTGGCTCTTTGACCACCTTATTCACAATGCCTCCACTCTATCCTGCTTTCTTCTATTCCAGAACCCTGTTCTATTCCCTTTGAGGTTGGCTAGGCATTCACAATTAGGTTATTAACACTTTCCTTTATTGTCGGGTCTGTCTGCTTAATAGAGTGTAGAATCACAAGGGTTCTGCATGCCTCTGTCTCATCCACTGTGAGACCTTGATGTCTTCAAATGCTACCCACAGTAGATGCTCAGAAAAGGCCTGTGTAGTGATGCTTATTGTTATAGAATATGGTTCTCTGAGAAAAACAGCTGCCATATTCACCAGAGTATCTGTGCCTGTGCACGACTAGGCTTGTTAATTGTTGACATCCCCTCAGAGAAGGAGACGGTAGAGAGGATCATTAGACCCACACCTGAGATTCCAGATGCTCCTTGCAGCCACTCGTAAAGCCCTAGTTGCATGTGGCTTAGCAGTCTCAGGAGGCACTACAACCTAAGCTGGGGAAGGTTAAAGGAAGGGGTTCCATTTATCCAGCTATGAAAAAGCCATCACCTACAGTGGGTATGCAGTCCGCAGTGCAGTTGCTTTAGGGTCATCTTCATTCTTGCCAATAACTTCTTTACCCATCCTCCCTGGATAAAGGCAATAATCTCAGTGAACTCTAGCAGAATCATACTTTGCTTTGTGGTCAGGACCTAATGAGGAGGGGAATGTTGTTTACATTTCCCCAGGGAAGGAATGCTCGCAAGACTTATATGGTGCGTTGGTTGCATCAGAGACAGGGACATAGGGGCAGAAGCTGACACTAGTAAGAAACAGTAGTTCCTTCCTCTAGTGGGTGGGGTAGAAATAAAAGCACAACCCCAAGTTAGCTTAAAAACAGATATGTCTGCATGGGAATTTCCATGTAAGCAGGTACAGTGAGGGTGAGTGCTTCTTAATGGCAGACTAACCACATACTCAGAGATCATATCCTATTCCCATCTCCAACACAGTAGGATGGGGACAAAGAAATCTACTGTGCCCCCAGAAACCCAACCAGAAAACTGTCAGAACACATGACTGTCTACTCCAGGGAGCAACCACAGTGCAGGGACTTTAAGTTCACTTTTGACAGATGGTTGAACCAATCTCTACTGAAATAAAAAGGAAGCTTTCCAAGGTTTCATTGACACTATTACTTCCCAAGTCCTGGTCCTGCCTGCCTGCATGCAGTTAGCAAGAAATGAACAGGGATTTATTGGAAGTGCATGGTGCAGATGACAGACTAACAATTGACCAATGTCTTAATTTTTCAGACAGGGTTTCTCTGTGTAGTTCTGATTGTCCTGGAATTCCTTCTATAGTCCAGGCTGGCCTTGAACTCAAAGATCTGCCTGCTTCTGCTTCCCAAGTGCTGGGATTAAAGGCATGCACCGCCACCACCCACCACCAATGCCTTTAGATGAAGTTCACAACATGCAAATCAGTGTTAACTACCAGCTAGTAGACAGACATGGATACTTACTGACTTTGCAAAACTAAAGAAACTCTTGGTCTCTCCAGTTACCATGTTGGATGAACCTGCAAACGAAAGATTCCCAAGTCAAGTAATTGTTCATGAAAGTCAAGATATCTTGTTGTGCAAGCAGAGTGGCAGTTGTTTCATTTGTGTACAAAAGCTTAAAAACAACACATTTTGTCTTAGAAAAATGTCATTCTGTTTATTGAAAATAAGCGAACTTCTGCAGAAAGGTTCTATATAGATCCAAGTTTGATTTTCTAGCAAGTGAGGGGCTTAGGACTCTGACATGGGCTGGGTATTGAAGGGTAGCAGGGAAACATAGATAGATAGGAAAAAGGACATACAGAGAAGGCAAAGAAAAGAACCTAAGCTCAGAGGTCGAGGGAATGTGAGACAATGATTTGTCAGCTCCAAAGGGGTCCAGGCAGAGAGGTAAAAACAAAACAAACAAACAAACAAACAAACAAAAACAAACCTAAAACTTTAGATAAAAGAAATATTGGAAAGTGAGTGTTAACAATGGGGCTGGGTGACATTCAGATGACAGATGGGAGTGGAATTGGGAATGGTAAGCTGAGATGCTCAGGGAGAAATGGCCCCTTCCCAGGGTTCTCAGTTGGGAAGGGGTAGGTTAAATAGAGACTATCCCACGACACTGCCCCCATTCCATGCATGGACTTTCTACTTGTCAATAGGTGTTTGGAAGTGAAAGTTTTTCTTTAGAGAAATGTCACAGACTTTAAAAAAATTGCATATTCTAAAATTGATCACTCAGTCTGGGTAAACTATTACCCAATCAGTAAACCATTCTTTTATCTTCGATGGGGTGATGACTCTCAGGGCTCATAGCACCAGGCTTCTATTACATTGTAACCAAGTGATCAATGTGTAATTGATCAATGTATCCAATCGACTTGGATAATTGTGAGACAATCAAGTTGAAGGTCACCCAAATGTCATCATGGAATTGAGGCAAAAATACAACTCTTGGCAAATGAGAGGAAAGATGCATAAATTGTCTATCTGCCCATTAGTCACATATGCTGTCCTTAAAATAGTACTGGCCTTTGTGGGCTCTCATCAATAATATTAATCAATTATTTGCTTTTTAGAAAATACGCGGTCAGGATAGAAATGACCAGAACACAGTTGCAAAGGAATGTTGCCCACTTGCTTAGTGAGCTCAAGTGTTTGCAATGATGATCTGATAAGATATTTATAACTCTCAAATATCTCTTTTATAAAAAGAATTAATGTTTTTTTTTCTTTCTGTAATACTCAGAATTCAGGCTCAATTTCTATAGCAAGAACCCGGCACACAGGTTTTAAGAATCTCAAACATCAGATACTTCAATATTTTGTTTTATATTATATATTATATAAAAATATGTTATTATATTATATAAAGCCAGAAGATGGCCTCTGGCTTTATATACACCTTTTGGAATGTGTGGACACCAATGTTTAAATCAGTGTTTGTGTGTGGGGTGGGGGTTGGACTGGAAATGTCAGGTGCTAATTTAATTTTGCTGTAGAAATTTTGCTTCTAATTTTCATAACTTTCCTGAACACTCAAGAGCATAGTAGATGTGGCCAGGAATGGTGACTTTCACTTGTATTCCTGTCACTCAAGAGGCTGAGGCAGTGGTATTATGAGTGCAAGGCCATCATGGAGTAAATAGTGAGACCATGACAACAAAACAAAACAAAACAAAACAAAACAAAAACAAAACAAAAACAAAACAAAAACAAAACAAAAACAAAACAAAAACAAAACATTTAAAAAACGATGGTGTAGGGGATAGGGCAATAGACAAACAAGTTAGTTTTATAATTTATGACAATAATATCAATAACATCAATATAATAAATGTACTAAAAAGCTAAAAAAATCCCATTTTGGCCCAGTTCATTCCCAGGATATCAACGTCTTTCATCCTGCAGAGTGTGGTAAGCATGGTGGGGCACTTTCTGCTCTGGTTGACCTTGCCCTATGATGCACACACTTACCATATAAAATGTAGGTCCCCAGAGGTTTGAGGAGACTGAGCCCCTTGCCAGTGTTGTCCCCACACAGGCAATCCAAAACGATGTCTACACCTTCAGCTGAGATCCTGCACAGCAAGAGACAAAGCAAAGTCATGTAACCTGCCAGGAATCAGACTCATGCATCTTTCCTTTCCATGTCATATCATCTGATTTCCAGAATACAAAGAGTGAGTAGTCCAGGACAATCCTCCTCACTACTGGCATCCTTCATTCACTGCCTCCTCCTTTGTCAAGCAGAGTTAATGTGTTTCTTTGTTGGGGAACTGCAGTGAGGAAAGAAATAAGGTTTAGGCTTCCCACATGCCAATCTTCCTTTTTTTTTAAAATTAATTTTTAATTGGATATTTGATTTACATTTCAGATGTTGTCCCCTTTCCCCATGTTCTCCCCACCCAGAAACCCCCTATCCCCCTCCTCTTGCTTCTAGGAGTATGATTTTTAAAGGAATAAGGCTGATGGATAGGGTGCTGTCCAAGGTACTGAAGAGAGTCAGAAAACCATTTCCCCCCGAATTCATGGGGCTGATAGTTTGGCCTGTAGGTTTCCCTATAGTTTTTCATATACTTTTAGCTCCCCCTCCTAATTCCCCTATCCATGCACACCCCATGCCTGCTTCAGTTTTATACTCCCAGAATTCCCTCTTTGTTTTCATATCACTTATATTATACTATCCCTTCTCCTTTAACTCCTTTCTACTTGGCTAGATTCTCCAGATAGTCCAAGTTAAGCACATAACCTGAAGATTTCATGCTAGTCTCCACCCTTGGGGGGTGTGGCATTTGTCTTTCGGTGCTGTGTTACTGCACTTAATCTATTTTGTTTCTAATTTCACTACTTTTGCATTTCATAATTGCATTTTTTTGTTGTTGTTTTTTTGAGACAGGGTTTCTCTGTGTAGCCCTGGCTGTCCTGGAACTAACTCTGTAGATCAGGGTGGCCTCGAACTCAGAAATCCGCCTGCCTCTGCCTCCCAAGTGCTGGGATTAAAGGCATGTGCCACCACCACCTGGCTATAATTGCATTTTTCAAAACCAGATAAAAATACACATAAAAAAAGAAAATCACTAAATAATCATCCTGGTGGACATGGTTATACATTTCACAATAAAATGCTTGCAAAAAAAATTCCATGAACACATCAAAGAGAATATGCATCATGACCAAGGTGGCTTTATCCCAGAAATGCAGGAATGGTTCAACACACATAAATAAATAAGTGTAACTCATCACAGAAATGGCCTAAGGGTTGTCTCAGCAGATGCAGAAAATGCCTTTGACAAAACCTAACTTAAAAACTCTAGAGACTTGTGATGAAGGAAAGGTTTTAATGTAATAAAGGTTATCTATAACAAATCTATTGCCATTCTCATGCTAAATAGACACAAAAGTCAAAGCATTCTAACTATGATCAGGACTAAGCTAATGGTGTCTATTGCTGCTCTTGCCCTATGTTAGCATAGTGCTTGAAGACTTAACCAGCACAATAAGACAAGAGAAAGCGACAAGGGGATACAAATGAGAAAGGAAGGAGTCAAAGTATCTTAACCTTCAGATGATATGATTCTACACATAGGAAACCCTAAAGACTCTACCTCAAAACTCATAGACATTTTAAACACAGCAAAGTGATGGGGGCATAATGTCAATATTTAAAAATCAGTGGCCTTTCTATATACTAATGATAAACACACCGAGAAAGAACTTAGGGACACAATCCCATTCAAAACAGCCTCCCAAAATAACTTGGAGCAAATGTAGCCAAAGAAATCAAGGGTCTCTACAATGAAAAGCTTAAAATACTAAGGAAAGAAATGGAAAAAGACACTATAAGATCGAAAGGCCATCTATGCTTGTGGATCAGAAGTATCAATACTGTGAACATGACCATTCTATCAAAAGCAACCTACAAATTCAGTGCAATCTCCATTAACATCCCAACTCTATTTTTCACAGAAATAGTAAAAAAAAAAAAAGCAGTCTTAAAATCTACATAAGAGTTCAAAAACCCATGGGCAGTGGAAGTAACCCTCAGCAATAGGGTACTATGCTGGGGGAATCACAATACTTGGTTCCATAGTATTTCACAGAGCCATGGTAATAAAGACAGCTCAGTATTAGCATGGACACAGGCACATAGGTTGTGTATTCCCTAGGCCAGCCATCAACTCAAGATATACTCAGGATGGATAGGGCTACTAACAGCCATTGAGAGTGGAGACTGGATGCTCTTATCCTTTCTAGGCATGTGCTCTACTCATATTCCTGAGCATTTACTATGCCCCAGGATGAGGAACGTCAAGTCAATCCCATTTGTGCCTCATACCACTCCTGAGACTCCTGAATAATGTGACACCAGTATTCTCATTCATTGAGGGAAGAAAATAGGGATTAGTCAGATCAAGGGACTTACCCTGCAGAGTCCCTTTAGAGAGCAGGAAGGACAATGATACTTTGATCTGACACATACAAAAACCAGTTAGGGTTTCCAGAGGCCGAATAGGGGTTTTTCAGGATAAGCTGTGGTCAGCTCCAGGGTGACCACCATTGTCCCCTCTAGTCTTCCTGTAGGAAATGAGCCAATCCAGGACCTACTCCTCTGACTACCATGCTAGAAAGAGATCACAGACCTCCTCTGTATTCAGGTACCTGCTTTCCCCCACAACTCCCCTGGAGATGATGTAGCTGCTGCCATATTGAAATCAGAGCAGGAAACCTCACAAGATTGAGGCCATTAACCATCCCTCGTAGAAAGAAGAGGGTTGGTCAGCCCCTTTGTCTGAGATTCTACCTGCTCCCTTCTTCCTGTGACATTGTCTTGGGTGTGCTACAGTATTTAGGAGACTGGATATTGACTGGGGTGGGAACTCCAGAGTTTCAGATTTTGTAAGATGTCACTCACAGTGAGGTGGGCTTTTTGGTGGTATTGCTGCATAAGTGAGTTACTCACATTTTTAGAAGTAATAGCTCACTAAAGCTCAGTAAGTAACCTCCAAAACCTCTTGGTTCACCAAAGCAGACATGGATAGAGTTTTCATTTTAAAGAGTTCTGCTGTTTCATCCTATCACTAGGATGGAACCTACTCAAATTAAATTGGACTCAGGTCTAGAGAAAATGTTCTAGGTCTGGATCTAAAGATGTATCTTGGTAGGAAACTTGTATAGCACAAAGCCCTGGGTTTGATCCTCATCACCACATAAAACAGGTAAGGTGGTAGATGCCTTTAGTTCCATCAGTTGGGAGGTGGAGGCAGGAGGATCAGAAGTTCAAGGTCATCTATAACTGTGTAGAGAATTTGCAGACAGTCATGGCTCACATGAGACACCATTTTATTTAAAAAAAAAAAAAAAAAAAAGGTCCAGAAGTGTCTCTAGGATGAGCCTGGCCACTGTCATGCTCACATTAAAAGCATCCCTTGCTGTTCCTTTTTTTTTTTTTTTTTTTTTTTTTTTTTTTTTTTTTTTCATGAGAGCATCAGGACCATCATCATCAGAACCAGTCAGCTCCAAGAGGCTCAAGGCCCACCCACATTTCTGATTTCCCCATTTCTAGAGGTGTTACATTGTCTGTGTATACATAATTTCCCAGCAGAAGGAGTGGACTGAGGGACAAGGCAGTGGTTTCTCTGTCTTGTTCTGTTGCTGTCACAAGTCTCTGTGGATTTAAGATACCAGCAAACTCAGCTCAAGGACTCTTTGGACTAGCTCAGAAGCAAGATACTTTGGAATTTCTGACCTAGACATCATGGTTCACTCTTTTGTTTCCACTTCTGGTCTCTCTGTGGTGAGTGCTGCCTCTTTGCTTTCTACTCACATGGAAAAGGGAGGGATTTCTTTTCTCTGAGTAAGGTAAGGCTTCCTGAGAGACATTATTGATATAGAAAGCCTTCAACCCTGCCAGAAAGTGCTTCTCTCCTCTCCTCTCCTCTCCTCTCCTCTCCTCTCCTCTCCTCTCCTCTCCTCTCCTCTCCTCTCCTCTCCTCTCCTCTCCTCTCCTCTCCTCTCCTCTCTTCTTTCTCTTTTCCTTTCTTTCCTTCCTCTCTTTCTTTCTTTCTTTCTTTCTTTCTTTCTTTCTTTCTTTCTTTCTTTCTTTCTTTCTTTCTTTCACTGTTTCCTTGACTCTCTAACAAGCTTTCTTTTTCTAGATTCCTTGTGATCTGAGAACTTGCCTGTGTCATAACTTCCATATGCTGGTTGTATAGTAGGTTTCTCACAGAATGGTTGGCCATAGTAGGCTTATCTTAGATGTCTAAGCATGAGTACCCAGGACCCCAGCATACTTCTTACAGAGTGTTGAGCATAATACCTGGGAAACAGCACCTTCTAGAGGGTTCCATAGTGCCCAGAACATTGTAGGCTTCTTTCAGGGTGCTGAGCACAGTACTGAGTTTTTTCACAGGGTACCAGAAACAATGCTTAGTACATGGTAGACATCTCATAGGTGCTAGGCTTATTGATGTGTACAGAGTAGGGTTTTCAGTGGGATGTCTGACACATAATAGGCTTATTTAAGAGCACAATACCTGGAATCATAGACTTCCCACATGGTATGGAGCACAGTTCTGATACACATTAGGCTTCTCACAGGATGCCTAGTGTTCTGTGCAAAGAAAACTTCTCATAGAGTGTTTGATGGGATGTTTGGTACATAGTAGTTTTTATGTATGAGTACATCTGGCACACAGTAGATTTTTAGAGGGCAATGAGAACAATACCTGGTTCATACAGAGCAAACCTCTCTTGGAGAGAGACTAGCCACAGAGCCTGGTGCACATTAGGCTTATATAATTGCTGGACATGATGCCCAACAAACAGTAGGCTTTTTACAAGGTGTCAGGCATGGTATCTGCTATGCATCAAGCAAGCTCCTTACATAGGCTTCTCTCAGAGTTCTAATCATAAGTGCAGATGTGTTGTAGGCTTCTCAGGAAATGTTCACTACGGGAAGTTCATGTGCACTTAATACTATTCTTGCCAGGATTCATCTCTGCACCTGCCTCCCTATTCTATCCCAGAAACTTGATTCTTAATAATTACCACCAGTAGTTGAGTAAGCATCTACTATGGGCCAGGCTCTGTGCTAGGCATTGAGATGACTGAAGGCAAGAGAGACAATCTGTTTTTCCTGAGCTCACACTTCATGGCTTCAGCCTTAACCTGGGTCTGCAGACTCAAGTTCCATGACCAAACAGCAGACCCCTCTAATTGGAGCTGGGTTCTTTTCTCTGGATCTGGTGCTCCTTCGTCTGGCTTTTCTTCAGCTTTGCTCTCCAGCTACTAGAGCCAGTCACGCAGCAAGTGACTGCAATCCAGGCCCACTCCCTGCCATCCCTGGAGGCTTAACAGTCATGCTAAAGAATATCCTGACAGCTCTTGAGCCCACAGCAGCTGAAACACAAGTTTCCTTTCCTCTTGTGTTTTGCTCCATAGTCACTGGTCACCATGTCTATTTTCTTTTCTATTTTCCCCCTATGTTCACACACATGGATGAAGGCCAATAGGTTAACCTGGGGCATCGTTCCTCAGACTGTTCACTTTGTTTTGTGAGAGGGGAGCTAAACACTGGCCAGGAGTTTGCCAGACAGGCTAGGCTGACTATATGAACCCTAGAAATTCTGTTTGCATATTCCCAGTACTGGGATTATACACATGTGCCATCATGTCCAGCTGTTTAACGTGTGTACTGGGGTCAAACTCAGGTGTTCTTGTTCACGCAGAGAAGTACTTTATGAACTTAGTTGACCCCCTGATTCTTATTCGTGTCTTTTGACTCCGCCCATTCCTGGCCCCTGAGTCTCATCTCCCACATACCCTGCCCACTGTGGCTAGAGCATCTCATAGACTCATCTCACACAATAGGTCTTAACTACCTTGCATCTGCAAAGGATTCTAGATTTTTCAATGTAATCCAATTTTAACTCCATCTAAGGGCTTTCAAGAGCCTCATCCACATAGCTAAGAAAGTTCTGTTTAAAATTTTTATACTTTGGGGTTGGAGAGATGGTTTGGCTGGCAAAGGTGCCAGTCATTGAGACTGACAACTTCTGAGTTTGAATCCTGAGATTCATACAGTAAAAGGATAGAACTGACTTCCATTTTATTTGCTTACTCCCATGTGTCAACCACAGCACATACCCCTCCAGCCAGCCAGCCAGCCAGCCAGCCAGCCAGCCAACCAACCAACCAATCAGTAATACATGTAATAACATTTAATTTTTCATGTGCAATAATTACATGTATTTACAGGTCACAGTGTGATATCTTGACACATGCGTACAAACCACAATAAGCAAACAAATATGAGTAATTAGCATATTCGCTGCCTCAATCTGTAATCATTCCAAGATTGCCTAATTGGGAGCTGTTTGCTCACAGCCCTGCCTGGGTGATGTCCAGAGATGGACATGACTTGGAGGGTATGGCAGGCAGCAGCTAACTACATCCATTAAGTACCATTGCACAGGATAACCTCCAACCATAGAATGACTTCAAGGGTACCCAGTGGTGGGACTGACAAGCCCTGATCAAGCCTGTTCCTGCCATCTCAGCATTCCACACAGCCATAGCCTTCAAGTTGGATGGCTTGGATCTGAAGTGCAGGGTGGGGGATATGGGAAGCCACCCTTACTACCTTTGGGAGAGGGATCATAAATAGCAGAAGGTTTAAACTATGGAAGCAGGCCATGCAGGGAAAGTCCCCAGTGCATGTAGATATGTAAAAGGTATTCAAACCTTCTATACCTTGCCTCCTGCCTGAAAAATAAGAACAGTGTCCTTATCATCAAATTTGCAAAGACCAGAAAGTGAGCTCCAATGTGTGCTTCAGGCTTTCAGTCAGATGTTGCTTCTGTCTGTCTCCTGGATGCCCTGGATGTCTCTACTAAGAGCTGATGCAATCACTTATTATATTAACTGTATATTAACTGTAATGACTAGTTTGGAAATTTCAGGACACAAGGATATGTGTGCCTTGGTCACCACTTTGTTTGGGTACCATATTTGTAGGCATCAATAATAAAAATAATACATGAATGCATGAATATAGGTCTTATTGTGCGCCATTTCCACCAAACGTTTGATTTTTAAAGGCGGATTTAAGCAGCCTATTGAGCTACAATTGATGGTGATAAAGAGAAAGCATTTAAAATGTGCAGTTCACAGTTCGATGAGCAGTGGCAGTGCACACCAGTGAAACCAACTCACGGTCATGGACAAATCCTTTTGGCTCAAATGTTTCCCCAGGTCATTTTGCACTTGTAAAAGATGCATGTGAAATGGTCATCTAACTGAAAGGTAGCTGCCTGAGCGTGACCACTCTTGTCTGCCTTGCCCTGTCCCAGATGCCCTAAGGTTTGTTTCCACATCTCCTGCTGGATGCCATGGGGCTAGCTCTGCATGAGACTCAGGCTTCTAACTGCTTGGCCCATTTTCATCTCTTACACACAGATAAGAAAACCAATGCAAAGATGAAGTCTATATCAGAGTTGTTTTTCCCCTTTTAGGCTTAGGAGAGATGGCTCAGCTGTTAAAGTTCATGCCTCACAAGCACGAGGAGAAGAGTTAGGTCCTCAGAACTCAAATGAAAATACTGGGTGTGGTGCACAAGTTGGTAGTCCCAGTACTTGGAGGGCAGAGGGAGGAAGAGGCCTGAGGCTCCCTGACAGGCCAGTGTAGCCATGATGCACTCCAGACCAATGAGAGACCCAGCCTCAAAGAGGGGTGTCAATATTCTTGAATGCTGTACTTTGACTTCTACATGGATGTGTGATAACATCTGCACATATAAAAACATGCATAGGCACACACACACACACACACACACACACAGCACATGCATTAGAAAAGAAATACTTTTTTTCTCTAATTTCTTTCCTAGCTTAGCGTAAATTTCAAAGAGGCCCTCCATTTGGCTAGTCTGTGTGAGTTTTCATTGCAAAAAATTATTATTATTATTATTATTATTATTATTGTAGTTCGATGTCCATAGATTACTATAACTGTACTTGTCAGGAAGACACCAAAGAGAAATGACTCCCCACAGTGCTTTACTACGTGTGACTGGTTTTTTTTTTTTTTTCATTTTACATCCCTGTGCACAGAGAATTTGAATCAAGTTGTGATCACAGTCTTGATGGAACTTGGCATTCCGCTTTCATCCCTTAAATTCTACCACAGCCCATTTTTCTCTTTCTGTGACACAGCCTTCATAATTATCATTTTTAGGGGCTGCGTAACCCATGCATGCGGTGTAGCAAAAATTCCCTGCACCGTTTGCCTGCTGTTGACGGGCAGAGGCTGGATCTGATTGCCGCTGTTACAGACAGGCCTTTTATAATTCACTGTCAACATATGCTGAGCGCTGAGGACCACGCAGAAGCAGAGCTCAGCTTTGTGCCTTCGGCTTTGATCTTGCTCTGGATATTTCCCGAGGATGGGATTTCTGGGTAGAGGCTATAGTTACCGTCACAGCCCCCTTGCCATTCATTTCCCATATCTCCTGGGTCCCTACTTAAAACGAGCTGTTGGAAGCCGCCTCTGAAGGCAGGTGGTAATGAGGTAGATCCCCTGCACTGTTTCCTTCCATTCTCCTAATAATAGAAATCACTGATTCTGGCTCTGAGTGGGGCCGGGACAGGGAGGGGCTGAGATGGAGCAGCTGTGTGGGGAGCGAGGCGGGCAGGAGTCTCCCAGCTGTGGGCTTCCATTTGCTGAGTGCAGCTGTGGTGTCCTGCTCTTCTGTGCTTCTGCTCCTCATAACCAGCCACATTTGTCTCCTCTCAGGACTCCGAGTTTCCCTAGCACCGCAGCAACGCTGTCGTTTCCCCCCCCACCCCCCCATCTAAAATGCTTTTCTCCCTGGAACTTCTCATCTTCGAATCTTATGAGCCAAGACTTACATTTAGGTCAAGTGTCATATCTGAGTTCTCCGTTAGCATTCTACAGCGTATGTCAAAAGTACAAATTAATGTATTCTTTGAATAGTTTCTTTTTTCTTTTCTTTTTCTTTTCTTTGATACTTTATTTATTTACATTTCAAATGTTATCCCCTTTCCAGGTCTTCCCTCTAGAAGCCCCTATCCAATCCCCCCTCCCCTTGCCTCTATGAGGGTGCTTCCTCACCCACCCACCCACTCCCGACTTCCCGCCCTGGCATTCCCCTACACTGGGACATCGAATCCCCTCAGGCCCAAGAGCTGCTCCTCCCACTGATGTCCAACAAAGCCATCCTCTGCCATATATGTGGCCAGATCCATGGGTACCCTCCTCTTTTCTTTCTTCCTTCTTTCTTCCTTTCTCTCTCTTTCCTTCTTTCTCCCCCACTTTTTTTTCTATCTCCTTTCCCACAACTAGATTCCAAACTATAAGCATAGAACCTTTCTGATTGGTTGTTGCTGGATCTTCCTCTTTGGCACAGGTCCAATCCCATCTCAGACCCTAACATATTTTGCAGTGGGTATATGAATGCAAAATTATCAGTTAAGGATGTTAAAAGATTATTGAAGTTAATATTCTAGTACACAGCTTGAGAAACTTGAGTCAAAAGTAGGTGGACTGGTCAAAGGAGGTCTTAGAGAGTATCTGTTATCTCGGCACCTCTGAGAAATGGGGTGGACTTCTAATATTTAGCTTTAAATGAAAGCTCCCTTTTTACATCCTACTGGAGATACTGGGATATCCTTATATTCTCTCTCTCTCTCTCTCTCTCTCTCTCTCTCTCTCTCTCTCTGTGTGTGTGTGTGTGTATGCGCATATATTCATGTAGAAACCAAAGGCTGATACTGAATATCTTCTTCAATTGCTCCCCACTGTAAGTTTTAGATATCAATTGCTCTCCCTGTGCAGTCCTGGATGGACTAGAACTCACTATGTAGACCAGGCTAGCCTTGAACTTACAGAGCCTGTTTCTGCCTCCCAAGTCCGAAGATTAAAGATGTATATACCACCATGCCTGATTTTACCTTAGCTTTTGAAACTGGGTCTCTCATTAAACCTTGAGGAATACTTGGCTAGACTGGCTGGCCATCAAGCCCAGGGATTTTCCTGTCTCTGCCTACCTAGTATTGGGATTACAGTTATATGCTACTGTGCCTGGCTCTTTTACATGGGTCTGGGAATTGAACTCAGAGTCCTCACTCTTGTATAACAAGCATGTGAATGAATTAGGCACGTCCTTATCCAACAACTCTGAAGCCTTTGCTCATTGAAAAAAATCTCCTTTCTAAAAGTACTCCACTTAAAACAACAACAACAACAACAACAACAACAACAACAACAACAAATGTTGTAGTAATTATTTAAAATGGCCTCTGGTCAAGCCGACTTTCTAAGCTGTGGCGGCTCTGCCTAGCTCAGCTGCCATGCTCTGTGGCCAGAGGCCATGTGCACGCCACAGCTAGAAACGGACAGCCAGAGACACCAGCCCTGCCACCCACGAGATGACAGCATGGGAGATGGCTCTGCCAATCTTCCACGCTGTCTCCACAAGGCTGGGCATTGCCCAAACCATCCCGCCATCCATGCAGGCCCAGTAAGAAAATGAGACTCTAATGCTTAAAGATTAATCAAAGGCTTTATAAATTTAGCAATGCTCAATAACAATATGCCCATACAAAGAGAGTTGTTTCCCAATTAGCTAACCTAAATAAAAGTTGTTACCTGTGACTGCTTTCCATACCTGCATAGCTCTCCATCGCTCCTACATCTCTGCTCTCCCCAGCTCCTCCTCTTCCTTTTTCTCTTCCTCTCCCTACTCCTCCCACCTTAGCTCCTCCTACAAACAAATCCAGACTAAATTTCTGCCTGAACAATCAGCTTTGTTCCTCTTTATCTTAATTTGTGATTTGTTAAAACAAAAAACAAAGTTTCCTTTTCATGGTGCTGGCTGGGTGACTAATTACCTCTAAGCTTTATAATTTAGTGTTAGACAATGAAAAGAGAAAAATAACAGCTCCTGGCCACCACTGGTTCCTTCAGCAGCTCTCAGTTAGAAATGCAGAGACTGAGTTCACCTTGGGCAGCATCCAAGTGAAAAACACACATACACACACACACACACACACACACACACACACACACACACACACTCTATCTGCAGACGTGCTATCACTTGGGTTCTCCCTGCAATTCTCTTGTAGACACACATGACCATAATCGATAGCTTCTCGATCACAGGTACACTGTAATTAGTTTATATAGTCAGATAACCCTGGCCTTACATCCTGTTGAGTTTTGTTATTTTCTTGACCTTTGAACCTTTGGACCCATTGCTCAGTAGTAACACTTTTATCTCTAATACATTGTCTTCCAGGTCTCCCTCTTCCTACAGGTAACTATGGCTCAGGCTCAACTCTTTAGAAAGTCACCCAAGTCACCCTTTCTACAGAGAAATCATGGGTTCACAAGCCAGAGGGTCTGGTATGAACCCCACTGTTAACTATTCCATGAAGGCCAGGTCTGCCTGCTTATATTACTAGGTGATGGCTTTCAGTTTGCTTCCAGTGAAGTGAGCCCAAGGACTCAAACATTAGCATCAAATTTGGGCAGGATATGTTTATCTATCCTAGGACTGATAGATTAAAAACCTCCCATGTATGGCCTATTGCTAATTTCCCATCTTCTAGGTAGAACCAAAAGAATAGAAGACTCAGGACGATGATAGAACCAAAATATAAAGAGCCTGGGTACCAGAATCTCTTTACAGTTGAGCATCTACTTTGAGCTTTCTATGTGAATGAATGAGAATTAAATTTGCATGTGTCAAGCCAGTGTAGTGGCAGGTAGCAGAACACTAGCACATTAATTCTGCAAGTTGTGGGACTGGCTTCTTCCTTGGAGCTAATAACAGGGTGGTTGAGAGCACTTGGTGAGCTAACACGTGTGAAGCACCATGCTAAGAGCTAGCACTAAGCCTTCAATATACGTTCACCGCCATCACCATCACTGGTCATCTTTTAAAGATTTATTTTGCCGGGCGGAGGTGGTGCACGCCTTTAATCCCAGCACTTGGGAGGCAGAGGCCAGCCTGGTCTACAGAGTGAGTTCCAGGACAGCCAGGGCTATACAGAGAAACCCTGTCTCGAAAAACCAAAAAAAAAAAAAAAAAAAAAAAAAAAAAAAAAAAAAAAGATTTATTTTAATCCTATGTATGTATCTGCAGCACATGAGTGCCCAAGGAAAACAGAAGCAAGCATCAGATACCCAGGACCTGGAGTTACAGACCAGTTGTGAGTATCCGTGAGGTGTTAGACACTGTTCTTTCACAAAAAGAGCTCCCAATCTCTCTTTCTCCAGCCCCACTATTATTCACCTTTTTAAATAACTGCTAATGACCTTCAAGAGAAGAGCAGGGGGCCAGCCACCTGCTTTGCATAGCCACCCCCTTACCTCTTTACTTCTTGCACATAGTCAGCGTTCCTGTCAAAGAGGTGGGTCACAGAATCTTTGATGGCTTCATGCTTGAAAGTAGAGGCTGTTCCAAAGACGGTCACATTGGGGACAGTAGAACACAGCTGAGCCACAGCTTGACCCTGGAAATGACACACGGTAATCACATCACACTTGAACACCACCATTCTGAGAGGAGTACTACCTAACATGGGTCAAGAACATGGCACAAAAGATGACTTTTCACAGACACTTATAAAGCCAGCAAATCTTATCTAATAGCCAGTCTTGCTGGGCAGAAAGTAGAATTTTTCAACTTTGGTATAGTTGACATATTTTTTTAAGCTTGGATTTATGTTTTTACAGTTAAGAGTGTAGGATATTTATCAGCACCCTTGGCTTCTACCTTCTTGAGATAATGAACGCCTTTAGATCAACTGTGACAGCCAAACATGTGTTCAGACATTCTACCATGTCTCCTGAAGGACAGAAACTTGCCTTGGCTGGCAAACAACTTGTGTGGGGCAAAAGTCAACATGAGCCAGAGGACCCCAGCTCTAAACTATTATTTCACCATGCTGGGCTAAATCTCAGCAGTGATGCTACCCGATCCACAGCAATCCTGGAGAATGTCTTAGTTTGGCTCTAAGAAGCAGATTCTGAGCAATCACTTGAATATAGATGTTTTGTTTGTAAGCTAATCTTAGATACTAATGGGATTAAGACCCAAACACAGAGTCAGCAAAATGGCACAGCCTGTAAGTGCTTGGCTTGCAAAACCAAGAACCTGAGGTTAATCCCCAGAATTTACATTCAGAAAAGGGAGGGGGGCGGCAAAGAAAAACAAACAAACAAACAAACAAAAAAACAAAAGCAAAATGCTGCTCATGGTGGAGCATGCGTGTAACCTTAGTGCTGGGGGAGGTAGAGGCAGGAGAATTCATACTGGACAGCCATGCTACCCAATTGAACATGTTCTGGGCCAATAAGAGACACTTTTTCAAAAGAAATATGAATGGGAAACTAAGGAACAACACGTAAGATTGTTCTCAGGATGCCCCACAAAGAACACATATGTGCACATGAGCCTACATACACACATAAGTGTAAACACACACACACACACACACACACACACACACACACACATTCTCCTTACATACGAAAAGATCCAAAAGAAAACCAGATGATTCAACCCAATGGCTCAGTTCAACAGTGTATAGCACTTGAGGAGAAACAAAATCCCCCAAAGAAAGAGCTGACTGCGCACGTATTATCAGATTATTATCAAATTATCTGCCATGGATACCCCCGAGCTCAGTCTCTCTGACACCTCCATGATGAAGAGCCCACCCAACCAATTTCCTTCTTGTACTGACAGAGAACTGCTTCTATAGGAGTAACTCTTGACTTGTCTAGTGTGTCCTCGTGAGTCAAGTGTGTTCCATGGCTAGACTGAAGCACACAGCAAGCCACAGCCACCATGTTGTGGGTGGAGCAGATATGGCTGACTAACAGTGTCCCATAGGGAGGGGTTAAATGAGGTATTATACCAGACTAAGGACCTGGGACTAAATGTGAGTCTGACTACATACTCAATCTTAATCATCTGTCTCCCTTGGGGGCTTATTATATCCAGAGCTAAAGATGGCCAGTCAAATGAAAAGGTCAACATGCGTTTTAAATGGTAAATGATCTGGGGGTGGGGGGGATTACAAATGCAGTTGAGAGGTGGGTGATTTGTGTTTTCTCTACCGATATGGTCAACAGTTAAGACATTGAACAAAATTATATAAGTGTGTGCATCTCGAAACTTTCCAGTAAAACCCAATTTGCTGGATATATATATGCAGCCATTGCTCTCCAGCATCCCATTTACCATTTGAAGGAGGGAGGTTTTTCTACCAGTCATCTGCCACAGCCGTTTTTGCCTATCATCTTATTTTCATGTCTTCATGTCAGTGGGTAACTCGAGTTGGCAGGTCAATTTACGGAAATGTTATCTTACCACCTTTCCCAATTAAAGGCAAGATGGAGAGATTCCTAGAATGTCAGAGTTGGAATATCACCCCATGTCTCCTTCCCCGACACTGTCTGACAGATGAGAGAAAGGCCCAGGCCTCTCAGTTTTTCAGAGGCATGGCTGGGACTCAAACCAAAGACTTCCCAACTGCATTCGTTTCCATTTTCTGTTGTTTTAGACTGCTAACTTATTTTGACCTTGTAAGCTAGGCAATTTTAATCTGCTGCCTGAAGCAGATATGGCATGATCTCTGGTAGGTCAACATTTCAGAACATGGACATCCACCTAAGACTTTTCACAGGTCACAGTTCTCTATGCTAAATATGGTTTTAGTATTTATTTAATTTTTTTGTTCCAGATTTCATAGGACAATGAGGGCCCTGTCTTCTAAATCAGCATAAATATCATCAGCCAGCAAATTCTCTGACTCCTTCAAGTTCCCTGACCTCATGTCAGCCTTGGTTATGTCTCTGACTTGATATGGCTTGAGCACACCCTGACAGTGATGGAAGAGATTACAATTAACTTTAGCATCCCTGCAGCCCCTTCTTCCCTGTCTTTGGGCAGATGTGACATTTTTTCATTCAACTATTTTCCAAACCCCCATTGTTAGTTCAATGCTATTGACATCTGTCTCCATCTGATGGATTCCCCCAGACAACACATCAGATTCATCTGACCCCAAAACATAAGTCATGACCACCTTGAAAATGGACTGATTTTAAAATCAGTTTTGTGAGGAACACTGCAAGACTGACATGATACACCGGGTGGATCTCATGATAGAAGCTTCTTTTTGTGCACTTTGTAACTCCTTCCAAATCAAGATGTTGATTCCTCCCTTAGGTTACAAGGAAGATTTCTGCTCCAGGCTGCCCTCCTTGGCCTGCAGATGGCTACCCACTGCCTCTGTCTCTTCATTTTCCCTCTGTGCTGGTTACTTGTGTACAAATTTCCCCCCTCATTTGAGGATGCCACTGCTTTGGATTAGGGACCATTGTAAGGATCACACTTTAGTTTGATGGCTACTTCTGTGAAAATCCTGCTATAATTTGAATTAAAAAATATGGCAAAGGCATGTGTGGTCAAGGCTTATTTCTCAGGCTGCAGAGTGGCTGAGAAGTGGTATTACCTTGAGGGTAGAGATTTTTGGGAGTTTTCATGTCATTGTCAGTAATGGTGGCCTTTGAAGGGGATGTTGGGACCCTGGGCTTCCATCTCTCTTGCTTCATGACTGATCATGATATGGGTAGCTTTATTCTATCACGTGCTCTCACCATGGTATTCTAGCTCAAAACAGTCCTAAAACGGCAGAGTAGTAATATTAGGGGACTATGGTTGTACATGAGATCTGTTGTTGACTGAAATCAATATACAGGCATGACTCTGTATAACGTAACATTGAGTATTATGCATAAAAATGTGTATGTAACATATATTACATATATAAAACTACATAGTTAGAATTCTGTATAACTATATACTGATAATATATATATTTGTATAGTTAGTGCTATATACATAAACACATTTGCATATAATTAATACATAATATAGAACATTTAGGGATTGAAGAGATGGTTGAGCAGGTAAGAATGTGTGTTGACTTCCTCTTCTTGCCTCCTTGGGCACTGTCATGCACACGCACACACACACACACACTTAAGACCAATCTTAACAACTTAAAAAAGAATATTTAATTAGCAACAGACAATCAGGATTCTTTTAATAATATCTGTATACTGTGTAAGTATGAATATGGCATAACACATTATTTTGTAAGTAAGAATGGTCACAAAGCAGAGCTTGAGCTGTTTGTAGCCGTTTAGCGTCCCATCAACTCACTGAGATGATCAGAGACTCCTATACGATCTTAATGATTTTCTCAAAAGTAAATACCGCTCTGTGTTCTATAGTTAAGCATTTCCCCTCACAGTTATAGGAAATCTGTCCTCTGCTTTCTCTTGCTCCCCAGGTAATGCAAGATCAGCAGCTCATTCATTCTTCCATTTCCCAGGTAGCCTAGGAATCACAGGGACTCAATAAACATTTGTGGGGAATGGAATGAGTTCTCAATAAAAAGGATTTTGCAATTTACCTGCAGACCCGCAGCATTAAATGAACAACACAATCCATGTTCCTGGCAGCAGCAATAAATGGAGTTATGCACATGCCTGTTTTAATTGACTCTCCTTCCCTCTTAGGGACATGAGCATTCTGTTCCAAGCATCTCTGTCCTTCTCTATGGCTAACAATGCAACAGTAATAGCAGTTGTGCTTCCTTTTGTCCCTTCATGAGCCAGGCACTAAAGGCTTTGTTAAATCCTTAAACGTCTCTAAAGCAATTTTTGTTTCCTATTTAAGCCTCAAAATGGGCATTCAGAGTGTTGGGCTTGTGAATGAGAAAGCCATGTGTCCGGACTCTAAGGTCACCTACTCTGCAAGTAGTTTTTCCATCTGTCCATCTGATCATGGAATCTGATGACCCAGGACCTGACCTTTTTTTTTTTTTAGCAGTTCAATCTTTTGGCATCACAATATGATGCTACCATCTACAGACGTGTTTGACTGCATTCATAATTGTCCTCAGATTCATTCAGCCTGTGGGTCATTGATTAGATGCACCTAGCTTGTATTCTTGGAGACACTGTAGTCCTTGGCCTCAATGGCAAAGGTTTCACTGGTCTACTCTTGAGAGCTGGCTCTCAGGGTATAGGAGTGAATAGGTTTCTAGCTCTATTTCTGTCATTCCATTGTCACACGGTTACTGGAGCCTCCCATTGCACCCCAAAACACAGAAGAGGAAGTCCAGGGACAATCATGAGGAAATGTTTCAGGTCTCCATGACTCTGAATAACAAACACAAAGGCAATGGAAGGCAAGATCCTGCTGTAGAAAAGCCAGGAGCAGTAAGCAAATGGTTAGAGGAGCGGTAGGACTAACCTGTGGTGTGGTCCATACTGAGTGATGAATAAGCAGCAGCCTTTAGCTATAGTTTTGGAGATGGGAAGAAGTTCAGTGGAATTCTAAAAAGCGAGCATTGAAGCCATGATCTCATCAGAGCACTGAGATTCAGGATCAGCACCAGAGACCCAACTATCCCAGGAACATGAATGGGTACCACACAGGAGACTCTATAATGCAGATGTCATCAATTTCCCCAGTCCTATTTCTCACCATGAAGTTCACTAGAACTAGGCTTTGATCCTAAGGAAAACTACCCCCTTCTTCCCAAGGGTTACCATGTCTCTCACCACAGGATCTTTGGTTATACAGTCACTACTACTTGGAATCCTCTTCCCTGTCACTTAATCAAGATGATTCTGCATCACCCTTTATAGTTCAGTGCCCCACGTCCTTAACTCATTCGATCCTGCAGATATGCCTGTAATGGCTGTATGCTGGCTCCTTTGTGAAAGGTCCCTAAATTGCAAAGCTGAGTTACACACGGCTCCTCTCATCTTGGATTATGTATTTTAATGGAGGAAAGAGTAGAGTCAATGGACCATTAAAAGACCAGTGGCATTCCTAAACCAGTTCCAAGGAAAGTCATGGGTTTAAGACTCAATGGTGTACTATGCTTCTGTACATACTCAGAGAATAAGAGGTGTGCATTAAGGAGGGTTGTATGTGCATCAAAGGAGACTAGATAGAGAGAAAAAAAGAACACCCCTTCCACCATGTTATATGTTCTTAATGTGTCATGTGACTGGGGTCTTGTTAATCTCTCCATGTCACGGTTTCACTATTTTAAAGTGAGAACTTAGGAGGCTGGAGAGATAGCTCAACAATTAAGAGTGCAGGCTGTGTACTCATGAGGACTGGAGACTGGAACTTAGTACCCAAATAGCAAGCCAGGTGCTCAAGACATTTTTGTAATCTCGATTCTATAAGGGATGGAGACAGGAATTACTGGAGATAACTGGCTTTCATCCCGTTCAAGAAAACATAGGCACAGGTTCAGTCAAAGACCACGCCTCAAAAGAGTAAGTGAAGATGGATAGAGAATATCCACCTGATACCTCCTTCTGGCCTGTGCATAGGCACACCAACCCATGTATCTGCACAGATGTAGACATACATGAACATAGACACACATTAATTAACCCATCAATCAATTTTAAAATGGATGCCTTTTAAGGTTGTTCCAGTTTAAGATTTTTTTAGCCCACACTAACTCATTCTTCAACTGAATCTCAGCAAGTTTGTCTGAAGACGTTTCTTTGAGACAGTGAAAGCCAAACTAGACCTGAGGGCACAAGCCATCCATCCCAGCTACTTGAGAAGTAGGGGCAAGAAGATTGCAAGCTCAAGGCCTGTCGGGATACAGAATGAGTTCAAGGCCAAGTATGCTGGTGGCCTTGAGTCCACCAGCTCAAAACCCTTGAAACCGCTCAAAAGCCAAGCAAAAGGAGAAAACAGGAAAGGAAGTTACTATCGGTGTCATAACCACTTCTGAGTTCACTTCAAAAATAGACTTCTGCTTAGCTCCTCTAAAGGGTGTTTTCACTTTTAAACAGCTTATGGAAACCACAGGCCATTAATGCGGTCAGGGAATCGGAAAATAAACTTAGCATAATGAACTCGTGTGTGCACCGAGAAAATGCATTGAGGAAATGGAGAGGAAAGACATTTATTCCAAAGAATCATAGGCTGGTGTTTTCCATTTTCATCAATGCACAAAGGCACAGACTTGCAAAGGTACTGTGTACTACATCACAAAGCCCTGGCCTCTGGACATTCACACTATCCTTAAGCCTTTCTTGTATGACAAAATAAATTCTCAAGTTGAGGACTTCACAATTGATGTTGTCCTGTGTCTGCTCAACAATCCAGTCTGTTCCATTCTGGGAAGAACATGATATTCAAATCCCACCTTGGGGATTGCTCTATGTGACCCACCACTAAAAGCAGCAAGGTGTATTCTATAGTCTTGCCCACTGTTCTCTAAAAATTATTTTTTTTTCTTTTTCTTTATTGTGTTGTTGCAAAGCTGTTGACCTAAACATGACACTAATTATAACAGGTGGGTGCTGAGAATTTTAATGCCAAGAAGTTCGTTGTCAAGGTAAAGGAGAGGGGAAAAGGCAAGAATTTAGGATGATGCTTTTTTTTTTTTTTTTTTTTTTTAACTGCTCAGGATATGAGTTTGGATCTATTGTGGAATGCTGTTCTTGGAGTGTATCAGCTATTACCATCTTTATCAGAGCAGCTGTGGCTAAAACAGACCTTCAGGATTGGGCCTGGTCATGTTTCTTTGTAGACAGAGGGGGCCTGGAACATCCTTAGATGCTCACGTGATATTCTAGCCACTCCTTTCCACAACCCATTGCCATGTGATTCTTGGCGGGATGCACATGGTCTTGTTAAGTGGCAGAGAATATAGAAGTTGGAAGGCTAACTGGAGGGAGTGGGGCTCCATTTGCACTGTATCTTAGTTTGGGTCACTACTGCTATAATGAAACCCAATGACCAAGAGCAAGTTGGGGGCGGGGGAAGGGATTTATTTGGATTATGCTTCCACATCCATAAATCCATCACTGAAAGAAGTCAGGGCAGGAACTCAAACAGGGTGGGGACCTAAAGGCAGGAGCTGATGCAGAGACCATACAGAGGAGCCACTTACTGGGTTGCTCCCCAGTGGCTTGCTCAGTTTGCTTTCTTATAAAACTCAGGACCATCGGCCCAGGGGTGTCATTACTCATAATGGTCTGGGTGGGCCCTCTTCCATTAATCACTAACTAAGAAAACACCCCACAGGCTTGCCAACAACCCTGCACTTTCTCAACCCAAGCACTTTCTCAATTGAGGTCCCCTCCTCTCTGATAACTTCAGCTTGTATCAAGTTGATATAAACTAGGCAGCCACAGAGCTATGGAGGAAGCCATCACCCAGCCTAAATTGGGGCTTTCCAGTAGTGTTTTAGAACCATTGGCAATCCTGTGAGCAAGTCAGATAAACTCATTGGCTTACCAAGGGAGACTTGAATGTGTCAGCTGGTCCCTATTTGGGCTAGTAGATGTTTTCTTACACCTTCTAGAAGTTTACACAACAGGGTCTCATTCTTTTTAGTTTTCCCCCAAAGCAGTAGACACATTTTTTTTTTTTTTTTTTTTTAAAGAGGCTTGGTAGGTGCTGTTAGCCTTTCACCCTTTCTCTTCTACTAGTTATATGTATGAGTACTAGTTATATGTATGAGTACTAGTTATATGAATGAGTACCAGTTAAATGAATGAATACATCTGGAAACTAGTACCATCCACCCTCCCCTTTAGAGACCCTTTGAAATGCAGATTCCCAGGCTCCACACAGACCTTCGGTAGGAGAACTGTCCAGATGGGGAGCTGCAGTCTGAGTTTAACAAGTCTTCTTGAGAAATCAGGTGCACAGAGCTCTGGATGCAGGTAATCCTAAGTAGGTGACATCTACTCCATGGAATGTAGGTAAGAAGTCAACCCAACAGACCTGAATGGCAGGATTCTATTCAAAATCCAAATAAAACTTGGTTCTTAATGTATCTTATCTAAGCTCCCGGGGGGGGGGGGGTCTGATGTGCAGCAGTGCTAGCATCCACTGCTTCATGACAGTTTCCAGCCTCTAATGTGTCCCATCATGGCCCTGTCACGCTCTGCTTCCTCTTTGCCTAAGTGAGGTTGACATCACAGCCACCCACAGGCCTAGTGTGTGGGATCCTGTCAGTCAAGACAAGACTGATGTAGGCTTCTGTGACACAGACACAGAAAGAGGAAATAAGTCCTTAGCACCAAGAGCAGGGCCTGAAGCTCTCAACCCTTTGCCTGATCTCTGAGCTACCCGGGTGGGAGTCACAGAAGCTGTACACTGAGTTTCCCAAGAGCTCTGACTCATCAGCCATTTGCAAGTGTAAGAGTCCTGCAGTTATTTCCTCGGAATTGAAATACTCCCTCCTGAAAAGGGGTCCTGTAAGCCTAGTTACATATAACTAGTCAGGGAAGGGAATGGAGTAGTATATACTTTTCTTCAACCAGAGTGCTTTGAGCTCTTTCCTGAGGTGCTAGGTTAAAGGGTAAGGTGAGGGAACTTTGCAGCCTGCTGTGCGCCATCCAGGCTTCTATGTGCTCTATAATGTCAATTCTCTCCATCTTCAGCACAAATCCCACTGTGCACATACCAACTACACATCCTCACAGACATGAAAGAACTGGAGCACGGAGAAGTCAGGGAACAGTCTACACCAAGGTCTCAGAGCTACAGCCACAGGCAAGGTTCAAACCATTGTTGTCTTCTTTGTCTGCCCAGGCTGCTATGGGGGAGCAGTAGGTATGTGAGCTGCAGTAGGCTACAAGGGGGAGGAGAGAGAGAGGGAGAGGGAGTAAAGATAAAGAGAGAGGGGAGGGAGAGGGAAGGGGAAGGGGAAGGGGAGAAGAAGAGAGGGAGAGAAAGTGGAAGAGGGAGAAAGGGAGGGGGAGAGAGAGAAGAAAGAGGAGAGAAGGGGAGAGGGGTAAAGGGGAGAGGGGAAGAGAGAAGGGGAGAGAGAAGAGAGGGGGAAAGAGAGGACAGGGGAAGAGAGAGGGTGAGAAGGAGAGAGAGAAAGAAGGAGAGAGAGAGACAGAGAGAAAGAAAAAAGGAAAGAAAGAAAGAAAGAAAGAAAGAAAGAAAGAAAGAAAGAAAGACAGACAGGCAGACTCTCTTAAGGGGCTAGCATTGTGACAGATGCTTGCTGCCATCTCATGCTTCCAAACCTGTCCTTGGTCCCCACCATGAACACAGGCTCAGAGAAGACAACTGCACAGCCTCAAAGTAGTTCTGCCAGGACTGGAACCAGGTTTAGGAGTGTAACTGGAAGTGATGGGATTTACCCCCTGCCCCTGCAGTGCCACGGGCAAGTGCTCTTGGTTCTTTGCCATTGACCTTCAATGAAACCAAAGAGACAATGCAGAGGTAGGCAGCTTGGCAAGGTGAAGCTCTTACTCTTCCAGGGGAAGGAGACAAGAGAGGTTAAAGGGAGGGTACCTATGATCAAACTGCCATATATACCTGTATGGTTATATCAACGCAAAATCCATTGGTTTCTATAATGGATACATATTTATAATTATAATAGGGGCTAATTGTGTCTCAGGTGCTAGAGTACATTCCTAGCAGGTACAAAAACCTAAGTACAATCCCCAGCACTGTTTGAAACTAGAATTGGGGCACAGGCCTTTAATTCTATCACTCAAAAGTTCAAGGCAGCAAGATCAGAAGTTCAAGACTATTCTTGGCTCAATAGCTAGCTTCAGGCAAGTCTGGGCTACATAAGACTCTGTATCAAGAAAATATGATAAGGACTGGATGTGTTGACACAAGCCTTTAATTCCAACACTTGGAAGTCAGAGGCAGGTAGGTCTCTGTAGGTTTACAGGCCAGCCTGGTCTACATAGCAAATTTCAGGTCACTCGGGGCTACATAGTGAGACCGTTTTACAAATATATATATATATATTAATAAATTTTGAAAAGGATGGACTTTAGAGGGGGTCATAAACCACTGGGGAGCTTTTGACAGTTGATGGTTTCTTGGGGTGTGAGAGTCAAAATGTTTTCTTTGTAAGTGTGGTACTTGGTAGGTTGACCACACTCCAGTGAAAAACTCCACATCAGAGAGTCTATGGGCAACACAATCAGACTCAGTGAGCTAAATTAAAAATTAATAAAAAGAGGAAACAACTTTGGGAGTGGGGAGAGTTGGAGGGTGGATCTGCAAGGAATCAGGGGAAGATTAGGAGCTGATTACTGTCAAAATGCACTGTATGCATGCATGTGTGAAATTCTCAGAATTGATGAAAATATTGTGTTTTTAAAAATATTTTATTAATTAATTAATTTTTTTTTAAAGATGAAGCTCTTGGCTCCAATTCCTGGGTCCTTTCTGGACTCTCACTCCCTGGCTGATTCCTGGGCTCTTACTGCCTGGTTGAATTTAGGTACATGGAATCTAGCTGAGCCTCAGAGCTCCTTTTTAGATCAGAGATGATAATAGCTAACTCACAGGGTCTAATGTGGTTCGAAGGAGGTAACTTCTTTTATGCTATGATTTACACAGGGTCAAACCAGAGTAGGTGTCTCACAAAGCATCATTATGAGTTACTTTCTTGTGTCTGAGACCAAATTCCTGACAACGAGCTTGAAGAAGGGTAGATTTATTTTAGACCTCACTCTCAGAGGCTACAGTCTTACATGGTGGCAAAGGCGTGCCAGCTGGAACAGCCCTGTTTGTAGTGGCAGGGGGCATGGAGCAGCAGGTTTCCCAGGATGCTAGACCAGCACATGCAAACAGCACTGAGCGTATGACCATGATCTAATAGTCCTAAGCCTGTTCTCAGCAATCCACCTTCACCAGCTATGTGCTCCATTCCAAATGTTTCACAGCCTCCTGGAACAGGGTCACTAGCTGGGGACCAAGGGTTTAATGCCTAAGCCAGTAGGGAACTTTTCACATTCAAACCACAGCTACTGGCTTTTGGCTTTTCCCCTATTGTCTTCCCAAAACACTGCTTCTGGGCTGCTTCCCAGAATTCCCTGGAAGAGTTAGTATCTTGTGCTGGGTCAGCATGCTCCCTCAGTCTTACCGGGTGCTCACCACATTAGGATGTTCTTTTTCTCCTGCCAATCCCCCTTCACTCATTGGTCTTCTGCCTTCCTATTATTTTTTACTTTTTGTTCCTTTTGAGGTAGGATCTTGCGCCATCATCCAGGCTGACCTGGAACTCACAGCAATCCTCTTGCCTTAGCTTCCTGAGTGCTGAGATTACATATGTGACACACACACACACACACACACACACACACACACACACAGACCCACCCACACACACACAGACCCCCCCACACACACACAGACACAGACACACACACACACACACACAGACACACAGACACACAGACACACACACACACACACACACACACACACACACACACACACACACACACCTCAGTGTTCTCATCTGTGCATTTGAGAAAGTGCTGGCTACCCCAGAGAGGGGAAACAGGTTTACTGCAGCACGGGAGTTGGCTCAGACCAGGAGCTCAGTGAATTCCAGGCTTTTTATTCTTCTTATCCAAAGCACGACTTCATTCTTTTTAACAATCTTGGGTCCAGTTATTCCAGGTTAAATGGCTTTTTCTAAGGCACTCTGGGACCTACAATTGTCAATTGCAGCACAATTAGCTAGGTTGAATGGGTTCCATTTATAACTGTTGTCTCTGAAACAATATCCTACTCAAATTTTATGTGAATTGGAAAGATGACCCTGTACCTACAGAGGTGTGAGTCTGGGCAGCTGAAGTGAGGATATTCTTTGCTTGTCTTCATGAAGTAGGTGTCCTTGTGCAGCGTATAGTCTGCCCAACTGCGCATGATAGCCCTACTAACCTGCCCTTATAGGCATCACACCAAGTCTTGCGTCTCTGGTGAGCAACACTCTCCAGGTTGTGGAGTTTATGCACAGACATAGGAAGATACATAGTTCACAGGTTGCCTCTTTGCCTCTGGTTGGACTCTAGTAATCATGTAGCTAGAATCCTGGCCAAGGAGCAGCCAGCCCACCAGATGGCGAAGTCCCCTTGCAGGACTCTAAATCACGGAGAGTCAGAGCCCTTCCAGACTGGCTGCCTTCCATCTGGTGCACCTGGACAGATTTCTGGGATGGCTGCATTTGCATAGCAGGGATGCCAGGTCCCTGTTTGCAGCCAAATGACAATTTGTACCCAGTTTGTAGCCACATATATATATTGCACTGATTTCAACCCCAACCAAATTTAATTACAGTCCAGCAAGGCGACCACGTACACCATATAATTTATGGTTGAAATGGGAAAGCGGGAGATGCTATTGTTAATTTTCCTTGCTCAATAGATATAAACTACAAGTGTCCTGGTAAATTGGGTCATAGTGTCAGGCTGATATTGAGTCAAGAGAAAGAACTTAGAAGGGTGGACAATCAGGAAGAGTCTCAGTAAGACTTGGAGTCTGATCTGTGGATCTATTGCATATTACTCGACGGACTTGTACTGGTTACTCTGAATGGGTGGCTATATTCATACAGTTGAGGGCTGTAACACCCCTCCCCCTTCAGGCTACCATATGAACAAACCAGACACAGAGGTACTGAACCTCTGAGGAAACACATGCTTATCTCTCTCACTTTGAGCTGCAGTCTACACAGAATCTCCTCCCTAAGCACAGGTATTTGTGAACCAACTTGCCACGGTACCTGGCAGAGATCAAGTGCTTTTTCTTGGGATGCGGTTTTATCACTCAGCAACTGCCTTCTGCCCTGCTTTCAATGTCTGCACTTGCTGAAGGCATCTCATTAACCAGAGTGGCTGACTCCAGCTGGAGCCCAACACTGGTCTCAACACTTTCTGATGTGATATAGCATTTCATCTGAAAGCTCCTGCCCTGCCCGTAAACTTTTCCAACTCGGACGGGTGCTCTGATCCTGCTGGCCTTCGCAGATCAGTCAACTGGGACTCTTTACTGTGACTTCAAATCCTGAGGCTGAGGTTCTGAATGGGGCAGGTCGGGGCCTGTCACTGCTGGAGGTGACATCTGAGGCTCCCAGATCAGACTAGTTCACCGGTTAGTCCTGTAGGGAACTGATGTGCAGTGGTTCAGAATCCAGATAAGGTTCCCCACTGGGGTGCTTAGACTTAGTCACTTCATCCCACTGTGCCTTCATCTTCAGACTGGCTCTTTTGCAGGGCCGCAAGTGTCTACGAAGCTCTTTGTTCTGGTGCTTCAGTTTAAGGAGAAACTTTCAAAGTTAACTGAAATTCTTCGTGAATAAATCACGAGCAGAATTATTTCATTCTTAGTATTGTTTACTAAACTATCTCCCTTACTTAAGCAATGGCCCCCTTGATATGTCCTCAGTCACCTCTTTCTCAAGAGCAGTGAGTCTCAACCTTCCTAATGCTACGACCCTTTAATGTAGTTCCTCATGTTGTGGCGACCCCCTGCTGTAAAATTATTCCTATTGCTACTTCATGTGTAATTTTATGACTGTTATGAATACTAATGTAAATATCCGTGTTTTCCTATGGTCTTGGGTGATTAATCTAGAGCCTTAGCAAAGCACTAGCACATAGAAGCTATTCACAAAACTTGGAACAGATGAACCAATGAATCTTTCATTTTTTTTTTCCTTCTTTGCCATCTCTTTAAGGCAACATTGTTCCTGTCTCTGTCTCCCCAGCATCCCACAATGCTTTATCCAGTACATGTTTTATCAGTAAATATTTATGAGCCATACAGTGGACATACACTGGCCATCAGCTTTCCACTGCAGGACTTTCTAGGTCCTAGGAACACTAAATAGCTTGTTCTGGGGACAGAGCACCTCCAAAAAAATACTCCATCATATTTACTAGCCATGGTGGCAAATCACAGCAGCAGCCAGAGCACATGAGTGTCATGGTGCCCTTCTCAGGGTAGCTGTAGGTGGGAAGGAGAGAGTCCTCCACAAGTCTCAACACATCAACCAATATTGACAGGAAAAATTCATCCCATCCTATCTTTTCAAGAAGATTTGTAGATCAGGCACTTGGGCTTGTCTCCCACAGTGAAGCCCAAGAAGCACAGGCAGGAAGACATGGAACTTGAAAATGCTCTTGGGTCATTGGGTCCAACCTTTGGCCTACTGAGGAAGCACTTCCCAACTCAGCATCCTCCTGTAACGGATCCAGGATGGGAACAAAGGCAACAAGATGGGAGCTGATGGCTTCCCACAGTAGTGGGTTCTTGGTTGAGATGACCTTACTATCTCAGAGGGTCTTTGTGGTGTTCCATAGACAGCGTCACCATAAATTGTGCTGCCAGGAAGCATGGCCCACAAAGCCACGTGCTAGTTCATGCTGTATCCTCTCCATTACTGATACAGTTCCAACATCGATCCTAAATCCTGGCCTTCTGTTTCCTGGCCAGAGCTTGTTTACCTTCACCTCTTCCCATGGACTCATGTCCAGGAAATAACGTCCTGAAAGGTGATAATTCTCTTAAATGAGGCACAATGGAATATCAGCAGTTGTAGATATTTTTGTGTTCATAACCGTCTTATGTGGGTAATAGAATTTGTGGTAGCATGGATGGATCAGAAAGATCAGAGTAACTCTAAAGACATATATGGGAGCATGTCATTTGCGTAGCATGAGTTCATGTCTCTATAGAGACACCAAAAGTTGTGTGACTTTATTGTAGGTGGTATCACCAACTTAGAACTGCTACTTCCCAGCCAGACTAGGCCTTTTGCAGAGACACCTGAGAGACATAGTCTAGAAGACAGATCTTCCTCATGCAACCAACAGCTTCCACGAGCTCTTTTTTATTTGCAGCATATTGCATCACAGGCAACCTTGCATTTTCAAACCAAATCTTGTCTACTCTCTGATGGGCAGGCAGAACAATGTACTTGGTTGCATAAAGTCAAAAGGGAGTGTGGGTTTAGGGGCTGGGGGTGTAGTTTAGTGGTTGAGAGCTTGACTAACAGGTGCAAGCCCAGACTTTGATCTTTAGCACCTCCAAAAAAGCACACAAATATACTACTGACTTAGCACAGGGGAAACACAAGACAATGAACATTATTAGAAGCACCAAGTTACTCAAGGAAGGGGGATGGGTTTGTCACTGGTCCCCTGTATCCTCACACACACTCATTGCAATACACATAGATCACAACCAACAGAAGAACTAAATGTGAACGACTGCAGTCTCTGTTTCTGATATGACCTTCATTCCTAGAAAGCAATTGGCATCACAGGAAGCCATGGATTGTCCAGCAGAGCAGAAGCTCTGAGCATATGAGTTATTTCTCCTGCTATGTGCAAACAATGAAGAATGAAAGGTGCCATAGCGCCATGGTGACAATCTACACTGGCCTCAATTAAGCTCTTTGCAGAAAAAGCATAGTTACAAAAGCAACACACTTTTGTGGCCATTATAAAGAGCTACATCCCAAAACTTCAAAAGGCCCTAATAACCTGTCAACTATAATGACATTTGTCACAGATAAGCACTCTGCCCCTTTGGCTTATTTCATTCTTGTTTTCTGATAATGTGTTTGCTTACCCACAGAACTGGAACTGTGATAAATACCACTATAAACTTTGGTGTATTTTTTTTAATTGCTAAGCTTACATTGTATTTTGATGGATCATGAAAAATTCTTAACACCATCATTTTTTGAATAGGATGATTCTATTGAATGGCTAAACTATAATTTTTTGAGTAAATCCACGTCTTACTTGGAATTTTAATGTGTACTATTTTAAACCATATTTAACTGACTACCTTTGTGAAGAGACCTCTGGTGCCTGCAAAAGACAGAGCCTATTTTATCTACAACATATAATTTGTATCCAGTATATTACTTGACAGGCTGAAAGTGCTTGATGTTTGAATGAAGAATGCTTATCTGTGGGTTTTTTCTTCTCTCTCTCTCTCTCTCTCTCTCTCTCTCTCTCTCTCTCTCTCTCTGTGTGTGTGTGTGTGTGTGTGTGTGTGTGTGTGTGTTCATGGGTCCTTGTATATGGAGGCTTGAGGTTGATGTTTGAAATTCCTCTCAATTGCTCTTTTACCATATTTACTGAGGTAGTACCTCTTAGTCAAATCCAGAACTTGCTGACATGGATAGTCTTATTATCTTCCAAGGATGGAATTACATATGGGCTAAGATGCCAACTCAACCCTTAATGTGCATTCTGGGCATCTGTACTCCAGTCTCCATGCTTCCACGGCAAGAATGTAACCATTGAGCCATCTTCCCAACCTCTCGATTCTACTTTCTTTAGGAGAGATTGCCCATTGTTGAAGTTTTCTATTATTTCACCTAATTTTAGTTAATATTTTTTTTTCTGTAGTGTCTGGGATAGACCCAGGGCCTTGGGTGTGCTCAGCAAACTCACCAAGCTACATCCCAGCACTATGCCCTATATTTTTATTCAGCAGCCTGACCAGCAGGACACCGTGTTCAAAAGATGCAGTGAAGTTCTACAGAGAGGATTTGGGGCATTAAAACAAAAATTTCCATCTCTTTAGTCTACAGAGGACTAAAGTAGGGCCCCACCAGGAGGTATTTTTGCTTTGAAGAATATATTTCAGTAGTGGGAAATCAAATACAGTTACTGGCTTAATGGTTTACAAGCTGTTTCAAATAATGAAACTGTCCACATATGGCCTGTGTTTTGATGATAACATATTCATTTATTAATTCCACATACTTCATATATCCGCTGTCTTGTAATTAAAATGCTCATTATCAGCACACAGATGTTGTCCAATTAGAATAGGTGAAGTTCATCAGTTTAATGTAATCTAAACCTTGCCACCTATTCCCTTCCTTATGGACATAGTGTTACTCATTGGAACCACAGAGATGTCATGTAGCTCAGGGAGACTGATGGGAAATTGCATAATACTCTCGCCTAGCACACAAGGGCAGCCAATGCATAGCTGCTGGCGGGTGGATGGGTTAGTAGATAAGGATGTGTGGATTATCTAGGTGGGTAAGTGGGTGGGTGGGTGGTGGATGGATGGATAGATGGATGGGTAGATAGATTAAGTGAATACATGGATATATGAATGGCTATATAGCTGAGTGGATGGATGGCTAGGTCGATGACTGGGTATATAGATAGACATATAAGTGGATGGGTGAAAATGGAATCTGGTGAAGGCAACATTAGAAAGGCAAGGTAGAGTGTGCAGATGAACAGAGGAATGGAAGGCTTCTGGGAGGAGGTGACCTTTAAATGAGATATAGAATTTTCCAAGTGGAAGGTCAAGGGTGGAAGATATGTGTTAGCACTTGCAAGGCAAAGGGCAGGGCCATGTCTCAAAAACAACATTTTAAAATACTAAGTAGAAATTTTAAAAAGAAAAGAAATGTCCACAGTATGTCAGGAATGAGATAAGAGAGGACAGTCTACAGAGCTGGAATGTTCCCAGCAAGGAAGGCAGGGTTGGGGATGGGAAGTTGATAGAAAGCATTAAAGAGAGGAATAATTGTTTTGACCTTTGGCTGATCATGAAAGGATGGATTCAAAACCTTGGGCTCACCTCCAAATGCATTGTAAGATAAAGATATAGGCACATATAGTTATCTCAAATTAATCTCAGGAGTAAGGACTCAGTCGAGCAAGCTGGGAAAGTCCAGAAAATAGCAAACAACACAACTCCACTCCAGTGGGGACCCTTTGAGAGGTCATACAAAATATAAAGTCAGGGTCATGATTCTCCCATCAAGAGGAACTGATCCCCCAGTTCTCATGTGGCATTTGCTGAGGGGTGCTCCTGGGCACACCTACTTCAGAGCCCGTTCAGTTCAGCCTGAGCAAGCACCAAATTGCACAACAGTAATCGGCCTTGGGCTTAGTAAGCTGCAGAATTTGCTGGTAGAAGATGGGACTGTCTGTGCCGACCTCTGGATGGGGATCTGGGTATGTTTGCTGCCAGGCTCAGTGATACCTCTGTGTCTACAGCTCTGAAAGCAAACTGACTGTTCCAGTGACCCCAAGCCATGGGCAATGCCTGTCCCAGTGTTTTCTGTGTCCTAAGGCCAGTGAGGTGCCTTTCCCCTGCTTTTCACATAACCATATCTGTTATGTGCTATGTTATGATTCTGAAATGACTTCCAAAGGTTCATTGTTGGAATCTTTGGTTCCAAGTTGGTGGTGCTATGTTGAGAGGTTTTGGAAATGTTTGGAGGTAGGGGCTTGCTGGAGGAACTAGGTTACTGGTAGATGGGTCTTCGGTGGTAAATTATCAGTAGCCACTTCTGGTCTTGTCCTCTGTTTCTTCGTCTGCTTTGATTTGAACAACTTTTTTTTTTTTTTTTTTTTTTTTAATCATGTACTCCCCATAATGCTCTGTGAAAGCACATGGTGTCAAGCAACTACATATAGAACCCTCCAAAAAGCACCAATCAAAAATAAATAACTCTTCTCTTAAATTGTTTCTTAGGAGACATTGCCAAAAATTATAGTTCATTAAGTTAATCAATTAAATAATGAATTCTTTTCCTGAGGTGACAGAGATAGAGCCAAGGACCTTGTGCATGCCAGGCAAACTCTCTACCACTGAGCTATATCCCCAGTGCTATGTCTTATATTTCTGTACAGCAGCCAGACCAGTAGGAATTTGAGTTTAAAAGCTTTATAAAGTTCAGAAGAGATCTGAAGATGTTTGTGTGTGTGTATACACATGTATGTGTATACACATATATTCATTACTCATGAATATTATATTAATACATAGAAAAATATCTATTTGTCTATCTATCTATCTATCTATCTATCTATCTATCTATCTATCTATCTACCTGCCATTTGGCTACATGCCAGTCCCTGAAGATAAAGCTTGATTTATCTTCCAGAGACCTAACATGCTGCCCAGCACAGAGTAAATAGTAAAGATCCACTGGGTAAAGTCTATAACTCACTGCATGAACTTTTTGTCAGAGGAAAGCAGAAGCAGACTTGTCCTCCCATTATTCCCTTTCCTCCAGGATGTCCAGGCCCTGGGATAAAAGCAAGGAAAGAGCCCTGAGTAACACAGTGGAAGGTCCACCTCTACTCGGCTGGCCATCCGGACAGTCCTAGTCTTAGCACTGAATGTGCAGCCCCTCTCTCACCATGGGCATAGAACAGGGCTCTCTCAGTCACTGCTCTTGAGGCTTAAAATATTTGCCTTGCTTAATGCATTCCTGACTGGACCTGTCTCCTAATCACCTCAAATCCAGGCTTATTGCCTTGTGAGTGTTAGATAATCCCCTGAAAGGTCTAGAACTTTCTGTGGGAAAACTCACAGCTTCATGGGAGATAAAGATTACCAGATGAAGTTGTATTTGCTCAATTTAGTAGGAGATAGATTGGCCATCTGTTGGGGGCTCTGGAGAGGAGGAAAGTACCGTGCCTATCCTCAAAGCAGGGGTAGCTTGGTGCATGCCTTCCATCTTGAATAGATTGATATACTTCTCTCCTGATCTTTCACTCTTGAATGTCTTCTTGGAGGCCAACACCACCCTATACACTATCAGAAAAGACAGCTTGAATCCATGCTCCAAAAATAGGTGAGTGGTCAGAGGCCATGAGCAGATGGCTCAACTTGGACCTTCTGTTTCCTTCCTTCTTTTCTGGCCTACATTTCTGTTTTAAAAGGCCGGCTTTGAAGAAGACCCACCCAAATGATGGATTTCATCTCCATCTTTGCTACCTATGCATTTCAGTATGTGGCTTCACTTTAGTCAAGCTTTAGTATTTTAAAATTTCAAACACGTCAGCGCATCGTAGTCTATACTTCCTGAAGTTGTTGAGAACATAAGTAAAACGATAGAGAAAGAATCCATAGCAGCATGCTTGTATAAAATTTGGCATAGAAAAATACATTAAAATATATATTATATATACCAATTTACCTAGGGTTATGTTTTGGCTATGAAATGTTCTCCCTGGACTCATGTGTTTGAACACTTGGTCTTTAGCTGATAATGCCATTTTGGGAGGCTGTAGAGACTTTAGAAGATATATCTTTGTGGGAGAAACTGTCACTGGGGACGAGGAGTACTTAGGATTTCCACCGTAGTTCAGTGAGATGTGAGCAAGCTATCTCATACCCTACACCCTCAAAGATACTTTTGCCTATGCCTTCTCCATGATGACAAACTCTGCCTTCAAACCATGAACCAAAACAAGCCCCTCCTTCTTTAAGTTGTCTCTAGTTTGGCCTTTGGTCACACCAATAAGAAAAGTAACTAATCCACCTAGGAATATCAGAAAAAGTGCTATTTGGTATTATTTTGACACCCATTTATCCATCAGTTTAACATCAAAGATATTTTTCAATACAACTTATTGATAGAGCTGGGAGTATAAAAAGGCCTACATTATAGGGGGTAGGAGGGGGTCAGGACCCTCATGATGTGTCATCAGCCAGCTTTCTCATTTGTCAGGATCTGCCTTTCAGCCTTGGCCATATCCAATGCTTACTGCTCTCTCCTGTGGTCTCACTGTGGCTTCAGTGCCATTGCTGGTTACTGGAAAACTCTTGCTTACCCTTAAGAATGCCTGGCATGTTATCCATCCTCATTTCAAGCAATTAATCATTTTCCTCTGAATACGTCCACTGGCTCTATCCCTGCAGCTTTATACTATGTCCACATATTTACTTCCTCATTGGTGTCCTCCACAGATCCAGGATCCATCTCAATGCAAGGCCTATATCTTCCAATTTCTGTCTCTACAAGGCCTCGTATAGGATGTGTTCCACTGCAAGCATCCATTTGTGTGAATGTATTCCAATGGACTCGTAGGTTTGTTCAGCCTCCGACAATATTTTATACTATCCTTGCAAAATAGAAAGTAGCCTGATTTTGAAAAACCTAGGTAGCTTCACTTGCTGGGTCCAGACATGGGTGCCACCATGTATGTGAAATAAAGTGAAATTTAGACTTGTTCTTACATGAGGAGGGGCTCCCTTTTCACTACGATTCTTCAAACCTGGGGTGAACTCAGGCCGGTCATCTCCAGATGAACAGCTCTCAGGCTCTCCCAGTTATACAAAAAGCTCTGTTTTCCTCTCCTGGTCTAAACATCTGTCCCAACTCCCGAGATCAGGGTATCTAAGGAGAAGGTTGACTGCTTGGTGGAGTATAGTTGTGCATCACTAAGTCCCACTCACATCTATAGTATTCATCTTAGAGCACATATTCAGTTTTGCCTAGAAGAAGAAAATACTAGAGATCAATCACAGTTATAAAACTATGCCATTTAGTAATGAATATATTTACTCATGTTGTAACAGGGGAGAGTGGTTAGGGATCTATACTTAGCATATGAAGGTTCAATTTCTGGCTCTACTATTTGCTGATTTATAGCCTTTCTTGAGTTCTCTAAATATCAGCTTACTCATTTGTAAAATGAGAAAACCCAGGTAATACATACTAAATAGACAGTGAAGGGCCCGGTACAAAATATTCTCTTAGCTATTTTTGACTGTAGTACTGAACATATTCTTGTTAGACTTTTCAGCATGGATTTAAAGAGGCATATATTATATATGCATGCTTGTTTTACTTGTTTCCCTCTGTCAGGTTAAATTGGGTTTGCGATAACTCCAACTTCAAACCTTACACTATGTGAATGTAAAACTTAACTGTCCAATCAAATGGCCCTGTATGCAGCAGTAATAAGTGTCTTGGAAGCACAGAGAGATACTCATACAGAACACCAGCATCAGCAGGGTTTCCCATTTGTATTCCAACCTTGTTGGCTCATTTACATAGCAGATCTTTACACCCACTGCTGGCAGTCCTTGGGCAGTAGAGAAGTAAATTCTACTTCATACTCTCTCTTGTGAAATCTGGAGGTTGGTAGTTGTACGGGGATGCACCCTCTATCAGAAAGTTGACAAAGAGGTTCATCAAGCTGTTGATTTAATACATTGGAGGAGACCAAAATGGCTTAGATTTCATCACCTTCTTGGTCCACTCACTTATTCAATAGATTAGCATTTCTTTATTTATTTGTAGACCCTCTGAATATTCTAAACCAGAACTCTTAGTTAGGGACACGAAGTAAAATCTAAATGAGTCTGTGATTAGTATTAGTATGCCAGGTAGTTTGTATGGCACACACATTTGGTGCCTGATACAGTAGCATCGTAAGTTTTGTAGTCCATGTTCCTGGGAAAGGGCTGTGAGGGGAGACTTGAGGAATGTGTGAAAGGATGAGCACAAAGCAGAACTGGGCAGAGAGAGAGAAGCTACACTGTGGTAAGCTTGAGACATGCTCTAGCCAGCTACCAGAGGAGCTCTGAAATTGTGCTAGCTATACCTTCTGGGTTGTTTCTCCTGAGGTAAGAAGACTGGTGATTCAATGTAAGTTGCCCTTGGTAACAGAGCAGAAAACATTTTACAATATAGCTCAATTTCTTTCAGGGAAGGCAGCAGTCAGCAGCAATCAGCTCTCCTGACAGCTAGAGGCCATGAGTACCTTGATCCCAGAGAATGTCCGTGGTTTTACATCATAGCACTTACTGCAGTTTTATTAGGCAATTTATGTTTATGTACAGTGTGCTAGGCATTCTTCAAATGTTTTGCACCAAATGGGCCATTAAAATTTCACAATATTTTGAGTGAAAGAATAGTGGCTATATTATACATGGAAAAGGAATGAACAGCTAACTAAGTGATAAAAACCTGTATTCAAAAAGTCAAAAAGTCTCTAGGGATTGCATGCTTAATGCTGATTGTTAATTAGCTTACTAATTCTAAGAATTTAGAGAATGGGGTTATAGTAGAGGTAGAAGGGATGTTGGTAAAGAGATCAATACATAAAGCAATTTTCACACGGGGCTAAAGATAGCTTCCCAAAGAACACACAGACTACTAATGAAGACAACCAGGACTATAGAAATTATCTGGTCTACCTCATTTTTCATTAAGTATTAAATATACCTCATGGACAAAATATCTTGTCTGTAATACCTTACAGAAACACCTTGACTGTTTCATTTTATAGAAGAAGCATCTAACTTAACACACAGAAGCAACATTTGGTCTTGCTCACCTTACAGGAGTAGTATCTGGTCTACCTCACCACACAGAAAGAGCATCTGGTTTTCCTCACCTAACAAAAGCAGCATCTGGTCTACCTCAGTTTACAGGCACAGCATTTGTTCTACTTCACCTAATAGAAAAACATCTGGTCTGCCACACCTTAAAGAAAACATGCTGGATAGAACTCATGTTACAGAAGAAATCTGTGGTTCAAGGATAAAAAAGGACTTGTCAAGAGTAACATAATGATGGCAACAACAGGATATAGCCCAAATTTGTGAACACAGTTCTAGCAACAATTTTGGCATTTTGCTCTCTCTCTCTCTCTCTCTCTCTCTCTCTCTCTCTCTCTCTCTCTCTCTCTCTTAAAAGTAAGCATTAGAAGAATATATTTTCATTTTAATACCAGGTATGGGACATGGGACTACTTCAGACTGTCCACAGTAGCTGACTATGATTTTCCTCATGCTCTAGCAGGGGCATGATTTTGCCAGCTGCAGATAGTGTCTGTGATTGTGTGACATTTGAAATTCTGGGAACTTTTCAGAGGGTATATAAATGCTAGGATCCTGAGAGGCAGAGTGGGTTGTTGGTTGTGGGTTGTTTGCTGTTGGTTATAGTTTGTTGTATCATCATATGCAAAGAAACAACAAGAAGAAATTAGACATCCAAAGGTCAAGATCAACTTGGGTCACAGAACTCGACACTCCTAATCAGAAGGAAGTAGTCTAAAGATATCATCGCTCCCTTTCCCCTTTATTCTTTTGTCTCTCCTATCTGTTAGGGAGTTGAAAGGGTGGAAGAAGGAAGATCCCATAAAGTAGAAATACCAGGACACACAGTCTTTTCTCTCGCTGCTCTGGGAGATCTTGGAAAGGGTTTTCTGGAATGCATCTCACACTGACCAGATCCAATATATCCGTACCCATCTCCCCTCCAACCATCTCTCATATAAAATCTTATAAAAATGTCAAAAAGCATATCTATTGAAAATCTTCTAAGGATTCCATATAGGTTTAGAGTAAGATTACCACTCTCAACTTGGCTTCTATGAACTCAAGTGGCAGCCCATTTTTATTGTTACTCTCTATTCTCCTCCTCCTCTCTGTTATATTAAGTTCCTATAGCATGTCCAGGTCATGTATTTATGACCTTTCTTGCAATACTCTTTCTGTCCTTTTTATTCCTTTCTTCCTCCATGTCCTCCCCATCCTGGATGCCAGTTCTAAGTTTAGTTCATAAACACTCATGTATGATGTCCTAGTGTATGAGTTTATAGACTATGTTCCTCAGTCTCAGCATTCATAACTCCTGCTCCCAGTTCTTATCACTGAAACAAGTGCTGAAAACAAAACAAAACAAAACAAAACAAAACAAAACAAAACAAAACACCCTGTGTCATGCATTTTAGTTCTCAGAAGGATTGCTTGATATATACTATCCAAAGGCCAACACAGTTATTTCTAATGCTCATACCTCACAGATGAAGGAAAGGAGGAGAGATAAAAAGGAGGAAGGAATGAGAGCACAATAGAGTGAGACAAGGGAGAAAAAAGACAAAAAAATGAAAGAAACAAAATGGAGCAGAAAAGAAAGGCAGAAATATGCAGAGAGGAAAAGGTATGATGCAGAAATAAAAATGAGAAGAAAGAGAAAGAAACAGAAAAAGAGTGTATGTATGTGTGTGTGTGGGGGGGGACCAGAAGTCACAGGGATGGGAAGAAATAGGATGAAATGTTTTGGGGACAGTTATGCAGTTATGTCTGGGTGTAGTGTAGGGATAACTCTGGGTTGTGAGGGAACGGGAGTCCTCTACTTTCATTGTCCTGTTCTGGTGTATAATTTAGTGGTGGGGGGAGCACAACTATATCTTGAGCAAGGAGGATATGTCAGGAAAGGGCAACTTGAATTTACCCTGGAGAGAGCTGAGAAGAAAGTGGCCAGGATAATCAGAGGTCATCCTAGGAAACATGGTATCTAGGCCTGGGGACAAGAGCCCAAGAGGGTCTGTCAGCTGAAACTTAGTCTATGCTCTTCAAATATGAAAAGAATATAAATTCTACATACCTCATTTATTCCTATCTGAGCCAATTCTTTCTCTTAATAAGGCAATACTGCTCTGAAAAGGAAGCATGACCTTTTAGGTGTGTCACTGAGGGAAGATGATGGGTCCCCAGTGTCATCTAAACCCAGAGAAGACTAGTCCATTTGGTTGAAGATCTTGGCAAGTGTTCAAGGACCTAGAACTCTGAAGCTAACTTTTCCTTAAAGTTTAATGATCTCTTCTGTGTTCAAGGAAACTGAATGGTTGGAAAAGCACAAGTGAGATGATTTGAGTAATCCAAGACACTCCGGTGCCCTAAACAGACAGTTTCAGGGATGATAAATGAGAGGTGGCATGATTAGCCTTATCTGCCCTTGTCCCAGGTGTCAGAAGCTAGCAACCCTCAGACTCTGCTGCTCATTATTCAACGGCTTCTGGCTGTAAATGCCGAAGTACCACTGGGTATTCCTAATTGGATGATAATGATGATACTGTGTTGGTAGTATTATTAATAATGGCAGGTAGCATGTCCATTTTCTCTGTGCTGGAGAGCATGACAATCCACCCCTCCCCCTAACACACACACAAAATCCTCTTTATAAAAGCAACACATGAGAAGCACAAGATAGACATTATAGCCTCATTCTTACAGATAGAAACTAACAGGGTCCAAAGAAGTCAGTCTGCCTTGGCCCCCGTGTCTTGCTTGGAAACTAGAAAAGCTAAGCTTAGAATCTGTACTCTCTACTACAAAAGCTTTTGTTTACCTTTTAAACTTTTTGATTTTTTTTTCCTTGTGATTTCTTCGTACTATCTCTAAATATTCATCAAGCTACGTGCTTGATGTGGGCTCAAGGGACAAGATGCGGGAATGAAGAAATGGCACCATCTTTGCCTTTGTGGATGTGGCAATTAGGGGTTTAATTTCAGATGGAATGTTATAGTCAGAGGAAGATCCAATCTGGCTTGGCCAGATTCTGTGAGAAGTCATCTCCTGAGTCTTCCCTCCGCCTGAAGATTCCTCAGCTCCTGGGTGGACCCAGATTATTCTCAATTTAGAATAGGAGTGCCCCAAACAAGATGCAAGGAGGAGAGTCCATCTCATCTCACTCCAAGTGGAAACAAGGCTTCTGTTGACACAGCCCACTCATCTACAGAGCCAGACCCTTTCGACCCTTGAACCCCTACACTGAGAGTTCACATTATAATGTAACCTCAAACAACAACACACCTTTCTATGTCTCAGTTTCCTCTATTAAAATGGAACCGTAATAGTTTCTGTCTCACAATGAATGGGAATTATGAAGCTCAATCTACTTGTGTATGTCTACTCTAAAGAGCTGATATATTTATTCAGCTAATATTGAGTGAGTGGATCCTGCCTCTGAGGCCAAACTCAACCTTTACAATATTTATGATAAAGGTAGTTCTTCAAGCTAATCATGATTTATGTGCAGGAGTTAAAAGCAAGTAGAATGCGGCTCAAGGAAGGCTTTGCCAGACCTGGACAGAGCTTAGAAGAGTATATAAATATTCCCTATGTCAGAAAATTGTTTAGATCTATCTAATACATTTAATATCTACATATCTAATGTGTTTAATCACATCTAAATATAAATCACATTTGTGGCATAAGGGATCCATCCTCAGTGTTGTCATCAAATGTTTCTGAGGACAGAGAGTGGGGACCCAATTCCAACACATATCTAGAGAGCATGTTGGGCATTTAGGAAAACCAACACTTGTCTCCCAGGGTCGGCAGTTAGAGGAGGTCTTAACCCCAGTCCTGGCTCTTTCTGCTGATGTGAAGATGCAGTTAATTCTGGTGATGTCAATTATTCATGAAGGACATGGCAGGGCCACTTTGTTCTCTTTAAATTTTTAGCAGTTCTGTTTCCTATCACTGAAGGCCCTTTAGGGACCAAATGTCTTGCCACAGAAAAATCTCCTTTGTTCTGTGGCACAAACTGAGGTAGGCAGGAAAAATAATGAAGAGAGACGTAGGTGTTTCTGATGCTATTGCTGTTGGGGTAGTATCAAGTGTTGGGGGCACTGCTTTGGGAGTCCCCAGCCCTGGAGACTTGGGATCAACCTAACCCTCTTACTAATGAATTCCATGGCTTTGGCAGCATCATTGATATTCTTAGTCCCAGGGATTATAGCAGCTAAACTTTTGTTAGTGTTGATGGTATAAGAAGGGCTGATCTAGGCTCACCAGTAATTGCTAAGGTGGGCAATAATCTTACTCCAAATTTACATATGGAGTGGTTGAGAATATAAAATAAGAACTAAACAGAGGGATTTGGAACTGAGAGTTGATACTCTCTTCTCCTTGGTGTTACAGAGTGCAGCAGAGAGAACTTAATAGGGAATAAACAAATGTTTCAAAGCATCTAGTGCACAGCTGGTGGTTGGCAGAGAATCGTGATGTCTTTGCCTCCTTCCAGCTCCGTGACTATTTGTATGTAGCTGCTATTTAGGTCCCTGAAGGATAAGACTAAGGATGCTGGAGAGGTGGAGGGGTGATGGAAGGACAGGCACAGAGTCCATTCAAATGGATCTCATTCATCTAGTATACACACCAGATGCAGATCAAAATGTCTCAGAAATGCATGGGCTGGCATGATCCAGAGCTTCCCCAAAACAGCCTAATAGATTAAATTTAGCAAGAATTTGGGGGATGTTATTTTTCCTCTGGGATTAATTCAGTAACAGAACCTCTTAGCAAACACATCATCTAGAATATGTTTTGAAGTGATGAGCTTTTGGGTCTACAACTATTTACTTATGAAGCAGGATATATGAACCAAAAATAATGAGGTAAGACTTTTCTGGGTTGAGGAGATGGGATGAGGCTAGTCCACCCTCACTTATCATTGCCAATATGCTATGCCTGCTCTTCCAAATCGAGTGTCAGCTCATTTAGCACAAATAGAGAGCTTCTGAGTAGTAGCTGCATTGCTTTGATTCCTCATATAAATGAGGAAACTGGGATGCTAAACAGATGTTCAAAGCACTGGGCTTTGGTCCCAGACCTTCCAACTACAGAGCTCAGGTTGGAATCATTGCCCTTGGTTGGGAAAACTCAAGGAGAAGGAAGATGTAGACTGGGAGGCAGGAACACCAGACGTAACCTGCAAGGACTTCAAGGAACACAGGTTCCTGGAAAAGGAGATCCTAGGAAATTGGGAGTGGTTTTTGATACCAGTTTCTCTTCTTCCCCTTGCTTACATGAAGTTCATTATGATGGAGCAGAGGATGGATGGGGCCAGGAAAGAATGTGAAAAATTTCAGGATTCCAGGTTCAGAATGTCTCTTGGGTTGAACTTAACACCTTCAAGAATGGGGAGAAAATTCATGGGAAATTATAATAAAAGAGACAGACTTGGAAGTGGTGTGTATTATGCAGAGTCCGTCTATACCCCACCATCAGCCCAATATCAGCATGTCATCCCAGCTAGATCTGAGGGTGAGCTGTAGCCAAGTCAGTTTGAAAAGCAATCCCTGGTTGTGCAGCTTTCATACAGAGGAGAGCTGAGCTAGGTGGTCAGTTAGCCATCTTTCCCATACCTTTTTTGGAAGTTAAAGTCCTTCTGTCTCACGGAGGTAAAAACCCAAGAGAAGTGGTCAGATAAGAGCTGCATGAGAATCCTGACAGCATGGGTAGCACACAGGAAGAAGGCAAAGGATATTGAACTTCATCTGATAATAACCCCTGTTATTCCCCATTATCCCCACCAATGACTACAGCAGAAGGTATAATGGCAGATTGGTGGGTTGTAGAACCATTCTGACCACAAGCAAAGAGCTAAAAGAACAAAGAGAGGTGAGGCAAAGGCAGACAAATCCCCAGAAGCTTATGGGCTGGCTAGCCTGGGGTAGTCAGAATGAACACCTAGAGAATGTTGTCTCAAACAAGGTGAAAAACAAAGATTGACTCTCAACACTGTCCTCTGACATCCACATGACTACCATGGTACACATATGCACATAGTCACACATATCTCATACACACGCGCACACGCACGCACATGCACAGAGAGAGATTTTAAAAAAAAATTAAGAGGGGACCTTGTAAGCCGGAAATAGTTAAAGACCTGCAACAATAACACAGGTGAGTGATACTGGGGCCACAATGTAATTGCAGAAGGATGGGCTCCCAGTTAGCTTCAGCTGCAATTTGACACAGCCCAGAGTTGTAAGATCGACCCTCAGTTAAAGATGAGGCGAGGAACTCCACAGGAAGACCAACAGAGTCAACTAACCTGGATCCTTGGGGCTCTCAGAGTCTGAACCATCAACCAAAGAACATCCACATGGGCTGGACCTAGGCCTCCCCACTCATATGCAACAGATATGTAGCTTGGCCTTTATATGGGTCCCGAACTGGAATAGGGGCTATTCCAAAAGCTGATGCCTGTACTTGGGATATGTTCTACTAGCTTGGCTTCCTTGTCTGGCTCAGTGGGAGATGAAGGAAGCACCTAGCCTCAGAGACTAGAATTATTAGGGTGTATGTGTGGGAGGAACCCAGGAGAACCGTCCACTTAAAGGAGAAGGGGAAGAGGATGGGGGAAGAATTCTGTGTGTGTGGAGGGGGGTGACTGGGAGAGGGTAGTGCATGGGATATCAAGTGAATATGTAAAATAATAAAATAAAACATTTAAAAATTGCTTCAGTTGCTTTAGCCATGTCTGTAAGCCATTATCTTGACTGATACGGGTGATCCCAGCCCTGGGCAGGTGGTCCTGGTTTGTATAAGAAAGCCGACTGATCATGAGCCATGAACCGCAAGCTGGTAAGCAGTTTCCTCCATGCTTTCCGTTTGAGTCCCTGCCTGAAGTTCCTGCCTTCCTTGAGCTTTCCCTTGGGCTCCCATAGCTAATGGGCTGTGACAAGATGAAAAGAACCTTTTCTCCCCAAGTTGCATGTGGTCATATTTACCACAACAACAGGAACCAAGACAAGACAGATGATGGGGAGAGGTTAGTGGAGATAGGAAATACCCTGTTGTCTGGAATTCTCTAACCAACGGCATGCCCTCCACTTCTCATGAAAGCCCAAACCCACCCCTATTCTCATAAAGCTCCCTGCCCTCATGCTCAGCTCATCCTAAACGCACTTCTCACAAAGATTCTCTGCTTCTGCCATGATCCAGTTCACCCATCATTCTTAGAGTGGAGTGCAAATGGCACCCCCATGAGGAGGTGGCTTTTGATTCCCTGTTCTCTCCCAGGTCTGTTCTCTGTTATAAACATTCATGTTAGCATGCATCTCCTTCCAAAGCGCACAACAAAGCTATCTATGGGATCATTTACTTTATGTGTCGTCTTTTGATTTATGGAACTGCTCACTGAAAGGGGAGAATTTGTTTTGTTCCTTGTTCAATTTCTAGTGCACACATCAACGTCTTGAACGAAGATGTTCAATCTATGTACTATCTATGTACTGCACAATCTATGTACTGCATTGTATGAGTGAGTGAATGAATGAATCGCAGGGTTTGGAAAGGACAGCATGTCAGAGAAGAACTCGTTGTAGTTCTTAGGTTGTAGGCTTGAGTGCTTGTGCCAATGCTGGTGCCTTTCATGATTAATCATGGCTTTGTTTTCAACAAAATACTTGTCTAAACTGAAATCTGCTCAGAGAGAATTCTCTGCTCTGTGACTGTTGGGACATAATCTCTGCTCTACCATGCCCTCCCCATCACAATGTGCTGAGATCCTTAGAAAGACCAACTTTTCACCATTGAAAAGTATCCCTTATCAAAAGTGACTCTTGCTGAGATGGTTAGGGTCAATTGTCAACTTGACAGAACCTAGAGGGGGACAGGCCTCTGGGACTGACTATGAGAGATTATCTTGACTGGGTTAATTAAGATGGGAAGATTTGGTCACTGTGGGTGGCACCACTCTCTAGCTAGGATCCTGAACTGTATAAATGGAGAAAGGGAGGTGACAACACTGTTAACTTGCCATTCTGTTTCCTGATTGTGGATATGAGGTTACCAGCTGCTTCCATCTTCTGCTGCTATGACTTCTCTACCATGATTGACAGATTGACAGTGCCCTTGAACTCTGGTTCAGAAAACCTCTTTCTCCCTTAAATTGCACACACACACACACACACACACACACACACACACACACACACATATATATATACATGTACATATATATGTACATATACATACACACACACACATATTAGGGCAACAAGAAAAGAAAGAAAGGTGTTACCCTACACACCTCAATTTAAAACCCTGAGGCTTTGTCTATGTTCTCAAGGTTTCACGCTCAAGAATCATGAATCCATCATTTAGAGGGGACTACCAGTGCCGGGCACCTGGGATGATTTAGTGGATACTTAGGGTGCTTCGGTAGAGACTTTTTCCCTTTCCCATTCCCTTTTGTGGCTGTTTCTTTTCAAGGGGTTGAATGATACAGGGAGATACTTCACTCACACCGAATGGAGTGTAGTCATTGAGCTTTAGCCAATTAGCTGAAAGTTATATTGTGCTTTCCTTTCCGAGACCCATGGACAGATCAGCTTTTCACAGACCTCCCTCTCTCCTCACTATTTTCTCTCTATCTCTTTTCCTCCCCTTTTCCTTTCCTTTCCTCCTCCTCCCACTCCTCCTGCTAAAGTCTCAGCTAGGAGGCCATGCATAAAACCTCATTCACTTTCAGGAAAGAACTGCAGATGCTTCATCCAGTCCTTCTGATTTGCAGCTAAAACCAGGATTGATGAAGACCTAGTTATTTTCTCTAAAGCAGTCTTTTGCTGGGGGGGAGGGGCGATGAGAGACTGCTGTGGCAAGGCTGGAGAAATGCAAAGACTCTGAAAATCCATTTACCTTAGCCAAGAATGCCCTAGCTGAAATTGTCTGCCTTTCCCTCTCCTCTTCACATTAGAGCAGCTTTAGTTTTTTCTAAAGAGGTAGAAAAGAGACTACAGAGACTTAATATAAACATCGCCTTGCTGTCTTTAATGGCAATGCCTTCCACTGCAGGGTACATTCATCTGAACTAGAGAATCAACATCGTATTAATTAAACTGCAGAGTTGCTTTGAATTTCACCAGTTTTCCCTTTAGGCTATACTCTCCATCCCAGGAGCTGATCTAGGGTGCCATATTGCACTTTCACGTTTTCCTAGTTTGATTCCCTGTTGCTTTGATAAAATACTGATCAAAGTAACTTAGTCTTCACCTCTCCCTTCACTATTTAGGGAAATCAGGGCAAGACCTCAAGCAACAACCTAGAGTCAAGAACTGAAAGCACAGGCCATGTTATTACAGGCTCCCTCAGCCCGATTTCTTATGTCCTCCAGGCCCTCCTCCCCAGGAATGACACTGTGCTCAGTGAGCTGGTCCATTCCACAGCAATCATTAAGAAAATTTCCCCACAGCCTTGTCCATGGGCCCATCTGTTAAAGACAATTCCTCAATTGTCTTTTCCAAGACATGTCAAGCGCCAACACATATATCCTGTCTTCTTTGTCTCCTCTCATATGTAACTGCTTCTCAGGGGCTCTCTGCCTCTTTTTATTTTCATGACCTTGGCAGGTTTGAGTAGTATTGGTCAGATATTTTGAAGGATTCCCTTTGATCTGAGCTTGTTTGATGCTTTGTGATTAAACTGTATAAATTTGAGTAGAGATAAGGTGTCAGTTCGTTGCATATCTTTAAAAGTATAATATATGAATGAGAGTAAACCCTTGTTTGCATCAAATATTTGCCAGAAATGGTAAGTTATGCTTTGGGTCCAAGATTGTTCTTGGCACTATGAATACAAAGGTGAGTCTCTTTTTGCTTCTCTGTATCTGTTCTCTCCCTCATTCCTTCCAAATCTCCATTTCTTCACCATCCTTTCTTTTCTCTCTCTTCCTTTCTCCCTACCACACCATCCCCCTCCCTTTCTTTGGAGAATTAATGAGCTTTATGTCAGCCATAATTTTAACCCTATTTTCTCCTTTTCATGTGATGTCATAAGGCAGACATTGGTACTTCCACTTTATAGATTTTAAATTGCCCACAAGTATATAGATATTGGAAGACAGATCTGAGTATTGAATTCATGGCTTTTGATCACACAACTGTCCATGTTTTCTGCTTGATAACATCTTAGACCATGAAACACTGCTCAGGAGAAACCATTTGAAAGGAAATCCTTATGGCTATAAGGATTCTTCTGTAGCATTCACAAAGGGATTGCCCAGACATGGACTGCTGTATGGCTTCTCAGAGGAGGTGACATTTGAATCATATAAAAAAAATGAATTCTGCCGGGCGGTGGTGGCGCACGCCTTTAATCCTAGCACTAGGGAGGCAGAGGCAGGCAGATTTCTGAGTTTGAGGACAGCCTGGTCTACAGAGTGAGTTCCAGGACAGCCAGGGCTACACAGAGAAACCCTGTCTCGAAAAACCAAAAAAAAAAAAAAAAAAAAAAAAAAAAAAAAAAAGAAGAAGAATTCTGAAAGAATTAAAATAGGATGAAATAGGATGGGAGAAAGCACTGGTGTTTAGAGTGCTTGGTGTGCTCTGAGAAGCGTGATGAGGTCAGCGTGGCTGGAAGGAAGCTAGGGGAGGAAGATGTTAATCTGCCATCATCTTCCTGGAGTCCTTTACTGAGGAGCTCTGTAAAGGTCAGAGGCCAGCCCTTCTCATCTCCTTATCTCTCTGATGCTGCGTCAAGGTGGCAGAGTATCAAGAGCATGAAGCACAGGGTCAAGAGGATGGCAGTGCATTATGATTTCGACATGGATACCCCTATAACTCCCTATCCATCAGCTCCTACATCTATCAAATGGGGATGTTGCTCACTGCACTGCGATCACTGCTCATATGATGGGGGGTGGGGATCCAAAGTAGAGAAGAACATCACGCATCACAAGTAGATGCAAATGGCTTCCCAGTAGATATGGTTTGACTATGCCACATACAGAACCGGAACACACCCCGGAGTCACAATACTGGAACTCAGAGCTTCATCAGCAAGGTATTCAGTAGGACTGGAACATGCCCATAAGGTTCCTGACAGGAGTCCCACACCATTGCTTATTTTGTTACTTTCATATAAAGGCTCATGAATCAATTTCCACCAGTTTCTCAAGATTTGATTAGTGGCATTAGCATCTCCAGCCATCTGGTCATTCTATAGTCAGAGGAAATTGTTCTATCTAAGGCTTTGATGGAGCAGTGGCTACTTTGGGCCACTCCAGTGACCACACATCCTGCTCTGGTCTGAATTATTTCCCGATGCCCAATTATAGTTCTATAAAATCACAGCCTAAGTTAGTATTCTTTATGAGCTATCTGCAAAATGTCCACCCCAACTTTTACTGCAAAGCTGACAGAAATCTTGGCGCTATTAAGACTGGATATATTTTACAGAAACTCAATTTAGGCAGTTTTATCCTGGTGAGGTTTCGTCTTTACTATCACATCAGTAGCAATCTAGAATATGTAACCTGGGCCACTGTCTCACAGCTTTTTGAATGTCTATACTTAGTCCGGAAAATTGACTAAATAGTGGAGTGTGTGTGTGTGTGTGTGTGTGTGTGTGTGTGTATGCATTTGTGTTTATGTGTACATGTGTGCATGTATTTGTGTGTGTGTATGTACGTGTTTGTATGTGTGTGTGTACATGTGTGTGCATCCATGTGGAGGCCAGAGGTCATTCCTCAGTAATTCTCACTGGCTTGGAATTTGCCAAGTAGTGGGGACTGGCTGACCTGAAATGCCCCTGTCTCTGCCTCCTTGGCTTCAGACTTTTTGTATAGGTTCTTGGAGATCAAACTTGGGTCTACATACTCCCATGGTGAGCACTTTACTGACAGCCGTTTTCCTTCAGTCCTGAGTAAGTGCAAACATGAAAACAAATGGCCTGTGTTCTCCCAACATTCTGGGTTGCTGAGTGGATCAAGAGTAGGTTTAGAATCATTCAGAGTAGGGTATAAATTGTATCTCTTCTATTGCTTCATGTGCTTTTCTTAAGACACAATGGAATTTCCACTGTGAGGGGCAATCCAGGAAAAAAATGGCTTCTGTGACAAATTACTACACAGTTAGGAGTCCCCAAAACACATATTTCTGGAAATCTCACATCTGAAGTCGATTTCACTCAGCTGAAACCATAATGTTAGTAGAGGCGTTTCCTTCTGTGGACTTAAGATTTTGTGTCTCTCTCAGCATCTAGAGTCCATCCGATTTCTTTGGCTCATAGCCCCACTGTCCCTGACTCTTCAACTTCTTTCTTCTAACTTCAAAAGCTCTTGACTTTAAATAGGGATCAGTCACAATCTGAGGTAATTTTTTCATCTCAAGTTCTTACCCTAATCAGATTTTTGGTATGTAAGGGAACACATTCAAAGGGGCCAGGGACTCAAGTATCTTCAGAAGCCATTATCCTGCCTATCACAGCGACACAGGGTGGCTGTGACAGTGGCAGGGAATACCTCCATTCTCCTCTAAGGGTGTCACAGACAGTGCAAGTGAGATTTCCCTGAGGGTCTCCATGACCATCTCCCTGACCCAAGACAATGGGTCACCAGCCATTGTCTTGGGAGAAATTAGTTCTAAGTTGGAGGACTCGCTTATCTCCCCAATGTAGGGTGGAGGTAGTCCAAGCCTTCCCTAGGACAGCCTTCATTTCTGTAAGACAGTGTCACCCCTGCCCAGCTTATATGGCTGCCTGTGTATGTGAGTATGTCCTTGGTCCACACTCTTTTCTTTAATGGTGCCCTCTGATTTCATCACCATGCCTATCAATTTGGTTTGGGAGAAATGTCCTTTAAGAGGCCCTCCTCCGGAGCGATAAGAGGCCCAACCATACCTTTAAATCTTTCCAAAGATGAAGCCATACCACATCTTCTCGGTGCTCACATGTTGACTCTCACTGAATTTTATTTTACTTCAATGCCATTAGATAGTCTTGGTAGCACAGCATAAGCAGAGTTTGAGGAAGTACAGCACATGCTGAGGCAGCTCTAGAGAAGATTCGCATGGCTTTCCCACATACACTCTTTATGAGAAATCACAGAAAACCAGCCACATAGTCTCCAAACCATTTCTCAGGCTAATGAGTTTGGTTCCATCAAGTGAACATAGCTTTCTTACATCAGTGATCATTTCCCTTATTTCAACAGCCATTATGAAACCAATAGAGAAAACTGTTGTCTGTCTCAAAGCTTTAACACAGCCCAGCCTGTGTGGTGCCCATTAGCTTGTTTTCCTTCTCCTAATGTCACCTTTCTCTAATCTCTACACCTCTTTCTCATCTTAGGTATTGTTGGTAATATCTGCAGTTAAAAATTATGGTGAGTTTCCAAGAATTTCTTTTTTTAATATGAGAAATGTACTCTTGGTATGTGTCTATTTGTTCTCATTTCGAAAAGAAAGAGGGAAAAAAATCAGTGCTGCTCTATGCAAATGGGATGCTCTAGTTTGCTCTCTGTTGCTGGGATAAAACATCCTAATCAAAACCAGCATGGTAAGAAGAGGTTCATTTGGATTACAATTCCAGGTAACAGTTCACCATTGAGGAAGGCTGTGGCAGGAACTCAAGGCAGGAACGCAGAGAGAGGAACTAAAACAGAGACCACAGGGGGAATGCTGCTTACTTGCTTGCTCAGTCCATGAGACTGGGCATCTTAGCAGTCCTAATATGAAGGCCTTAAAGATTCCTGGAAAGCTACTCATCATTAATCGACATTGGAAGCATAAGAAATTGGTTCTACTATCATGGAAAGATGTTGTGGCAATAAGATAAATGAACTTTCCATCAAGAGTGCAGGCAAGAAGGCAAAGAGCAAGGTGCATCTTCCATGTCTTTTTTCATCTTGGTTGCTCTTGGAAGATGCTGCCCGTATTTAGGGTGGCCTTCCTGATTAAAATAGTATGATCAAGAAAGTCTCAGTAATGGCCAGGAGCTGGCATTTTAGTTGATCCCAGAGCCAATCAAAATTGTCAAGTGAGTGTAATGAACCATCAGATAGCCCTTTCCAGGACTGAAGCCAGAATCACCATACAGATGGGTGCTTCTGCTGGCAACATGAAAACATCCCCACACTCTGTATGCAGAACACACTGAGACCATAAATGCCAGCTTTCTAAATGGCCTGCTTGCTCTTAGCAGATTGCTGGAATGGAAATCCATCTCATTTTTAGGGGGCATTTAGTTTTATTCCATCTTTACTAGTGGCCAGAAGACATCAGTAAATTTGTGAGTGAGATTAAAGATCTATTTTTAAAATGTCCTGAAATTTCACACCCATTGCCTTTGGACGTGAGGCTGTAGAAATGACATTCATGGGATGGGAAAACTACTCTGGTAAGCAAGCATGAGGATCTGGGTTCTGTCTTTAGCATCTGTGGTGGTTCCTATAATCCCAGTGCAAGGAAGGTATAGACGGAAGGATCCCCAGGGTTTGCTGGCCAGCCAGCCTAGGAAAATTGGGAGCATCAGGTTCAGTGACAGACTTTGTTTCAAAAAATAAGGTGAAAAATGACTGAGGAAGACACTTGGTGACCCAGTGTTAACCTCTGTCTTCCTGTTTCTAACATACACGCGCACGCACGCACGCATGCACGCGCACACACACACACACACACACACACAGAGAGAGAGAGAGAGAGAGAGAGAGAGAGAGAGAGAGAGAGAGAGAGAGAGAGAGAGAGAGAGAGAATGAGAGAGAGAGAGAGAGAGAGAGAGAGAGAGAGAGAGAGAGAGAGAATTTGCTTTACACTTCAGAAAGCTCTGGTAATTGAAAAAAGCCAAGGTTTTTTATTTTAAATCAATATTAACAATACAACAATTAAAATATCTGAGATAGATTCAATCCTATAATTTCATCCCAGAGGCCACCAAACAGACTCACAACTTTAGAAACTTCTCAAATTCCTTTAGATTGTACCTTCTCTTTTGAATCTATGCATCCATAGACTCTAGAGCATGGCATGTGCTTAATGAATATTTGTTGGGTTAGTAATACTGCCCACTCTCAGAAAGATGAAAGTTCTAGCCAAACCTCAGTAGAACATGACAAGCCTAGTACTTGTCCACATGAAGACATACAGTATGCATTGGACATAAACATCAAGTCAAATTGAAACCATAGAAGAAAAAACCCACCATTCCTAAACTACAGAGCAGAAAATTTTGATTTCCTTCATTGCCCCACTTGGCATACATACTTCTGAGAGATTGCAGATAGACTACTCCCATGTTTGATACTCTCCTGGGTGACCTAAGGGCTCATATGCAATTCTCAGTGTGACAGGTTAATCTCTGTCCTCATTTTTCCCGTTTAACAAAAATATGCCAGAGCACAAGTGCATTAGAACGTTAGTACGAGAATCAAGTCAAATGTTTCAGTTAATTGAAAAGGGTATTATCCACTAGCTTGGCATTTTAGGTGGTATCGGTAGGAGGTGAAGTGAATAGGTATCTTGTAATGCTCAACACAGTACTTCATTATCAGTGTCTCTCTACAAAAGCCATGCCTGAGACCACTGTGTCCTCGCATGACATTATGAGACCACCCTAAGCCCCAGAGAGATCATCTCTGACACTTAACCTAACCCCACTGCAATAATTCATGCCACCACTATTATAGATCATTCCTACCAATGACCACAACTCACATAAGAACTGCATTGTCAATTTCAATTCCATTGGTACCATCATGACCTTGAAGAAACAGAACCACAAACAGCAAACTTACCACCCCACCGCCGGCTGAGTGCACAAGCACAGACATCCCTTCTCGGAGGTTGGCAATCTCAAAGAGCATCGTGTATGCAGTGACGAAGTTCATGGGGAAGGCAGCAGCCTCAGAGAAACTCATGTCATCTGGGATCTTGTAGACAAACTCCACTGGAGTGCAGACCACCTCAGCCCAGGCATTGTAGTTGACAAATGCCATGACACGGTCTCCAATCTGGGAATAAAGGAATACAAAGTTTAATGGGGTTCTGAGGACAAGGACCAGACACACCGGGAGCTGTCCATGGTACACAATGCACACTGCGTTTCTCTTCCATAATACACATAAACATTTCTCCCAATACATATATACTGTGAGCTCTGTAGAAATCATTGTGATTTTCATATTTGGTTTTTGATGTAACAAACTCTTTTCTATACATTTGCAGTAAAACCTCAAGTAAACTGCTATAAATAATATGATTACTTACTGAGCCATTGAGAGTCCTGGATCTCTGGATCTGGAGCTCTAAAGCTACCTACCCATGTTCCCTGCTGTTGTTTCCTCTCACAGCCACAAATTTGGGGAAACTCATTCTGTTACTGGAATAACTCTTTTCCTTCATCCCTTCCCCCTCCTCCTTCTCCCTTATTTCTCCTCCTTCTCAAATCACCTCATATACTCTAGGATGGCCTAAAACTTGCTATATGGCTGAGGATGACCTTGAACTCTGATCTTCCTGCCTCTACCTTCCAAGAAGTGAGATTCTAGGCATGCACCAGAAGGTCTGGCTTTATATAGTGACTGAGGACTTCAAATCAGTACCTTGTGCATGTTAGGTAAGCATTCTATTAACCGAGCTATACTTTTGTCTTCTGTCACTAGAATCCTGAAGATTGTCTAGGTTTGAGCAGAGGCTGAGCTGTATTGGTGCATACACCTGATAAAGTAGAAGGATGGTACAGTCCTTCCTCTCTCCTTCCCAAACTTCCATCTGCCTGTACTGCGTTCCCTTCCTTTAAGGCTTTGATTAGTCCTCACACCCAAGCTCCCCTGGTCTTACACCCTGGCTTGGAACCTCTCTTCTCAAGAGGCTGTTTTATTTGCACATTTGATTATAACAGAAAGAAAACATTTACTGAACAAAAATAATTATATGCTATCTGCCAAGCACTAATTTTCATATTACATCAGATATTTAGTCTCCATGACAGCTTTCTGGGGGTATTAGTCTCGCTATGTACATGTTGAAACCGAGGGTGCATTCTATCTCTGGCCTGAGGTCACATAGGCAAAGATCTGTCCGTCACATATCTTTCCATGACATCACAATGCTCTCCTGCCATGACTGTTTATTTAAGCTGTTTCTCAGTCTTAGATTCCAAGAACAGATGAGAGAATGGTGAATGAATTACAATTCACACTCTTCAGTTGTTCACATTCTCTGAAAAACTGCAGGTGGCAAATACTTTGAGTGGCAGGGCTTGGGAGGTAATTCTATCTGGAAGGAATATCTTAGTAGAAAATAAGCTCTTAGGCTGATGGCACGAGAACGGGGGCGTTTCAGACATTGTTCCAAAAGAGTAAAGATCATGTTTTCCTGTAGGAAAGGGTTGATGTGGTCTAAGAGATTCCATAGTAGTCTGCTTCCTAAGACCAGACAGCTCTGTGTATTGGGGATAAGGTGGCTATAACCTCAGTCTGTGTACTTCACAGTGTCTATAAAGACTTACCGATGTACCCTGACACCTATCAGACCTGGGTTAAGAGGATCTCAGTTAGATATGTCATGGGAACTGTAGAGGTGGGAACCGCATGTATAGTGTACCTTACATCTCTGTCCCAGAATCAATGCATCCCTGCAGGGGCCAGGATAGCTCAGGAGAGATATCTGAGTCACCAAACCCTGGTAGGCTTACCAGCAATAGGAACAATGTGGAGCAGGTCTACTTGCTCTGAGAGAACAATTAATCACCACACTGATCTGATGGCTAGGCACAGAGGAGTATCTGATAATTGCATCTTTCCTTTTTCTCTGGGGATTTGGCTCCTCTATGGTCTAGACAGTGAGACGTCCTTGATCAAGCTTATCTGTGGCTCTGGTTCAAACTTGCCTTCTTTTTTCTCCTTCTTTCAATCTGCAAGTACTCCCAGACTCAGCGAATACTGGATAGAAGAAGTTCTCCACTTTGATGGACATATTTTAGATTTCAAGTTTAAACATAAATATAATTTTTTGTTAATTTTTTGAGGGGATTTCTGGAATTAGAATCTGATGGATATTAAAGTTTCCTTCCCATGACACCAAACCTAGCATCTCCAAAGATATTCATGTCTACCTCCCAATTTCAAGACACTTTTGTTCCTTTGCAACCAATGTACTAAAATATTCCAAGGGCCATGGAGTCTAGGTTCTATCATTCTCTCCCCACCCCAACTTGAGTGACATATCATACACTGCCAGTGTCAAGGTACCTTCTGACTCAGATGTCATCTAACCACTTTATTTTGGTGACAAGAGAATCAGACAAGGCAGGCTGGTTAAAAATCTACCAAAACTCCCCAGAGCACTGACCACAGGACTAGGAGTTCAGAACATTCATTTGCTTTTTCATGCCCAGATAGACTCTTCCTACCTGTTTAGTTCACTGTGTTTGTGTCCAACCAGATCCCAGGATTATTGATCCTATCGGACATATAGGTTGGTAGAAGAGAGATCCATATAAACACACAGGCATGAACAGTACAAGAGAAATCAGGCTTTGGGTGAAACAAGAGATGGGAACAGTGATGAGCGATGTTTACTGGATGTGTGGCACACGAAGGTGTTTCCTAAAGGCTTTGTGTGGTTTGCTGCATGCAAGCGCTGGCGAACCCCATGGAGGCGCGGGTAGCCGCTGCACTCCTACCCATAGCTGGCCTATCCCAACACTGTGAAAAGGGGAGGAAAAGAGCAATCTTTTTGAAATGACAAGGTCTTTTATTTTTTTAAGTAGCACATCATTATTAAAGATAAATGGTTACAGCAGAAGAAACACTAACAGTTGGTATGAGTCACCAAATGCTGGATAAATGAAAACATTTGGGGATTTGAAACATTAGCTCTTTATATTCCAGCTTTCAAATGTGACAGATTTGTTATGGTCAATGTCAATTCCCAGGAATTAATGACTTTCCTAAAGAGATGGTTCGGTTTTTACATACTTTTCTTATAATTGATTCTACTGGTTTTTCTCCCCTATAGCTCAGTGTTTGCTTTCTAGCCTTATCCAACAAGAGCAGCAACTCTTTTAAGGTGGGTTCCATCATAGCCCTTGTATCTGAATGAATGACCATTAGTATCTTCATTTAAAGGAAGCCAAGGAAATATCAAATCACTGTCAAAGGCCGAGGAGCTAGAGCGGCATCATGATTGGCATCCTGGTACTTCAACTCCAGACACAAATAAGTAACCCACTGTACTTGAGGTAAAGTGCTCTGAAGAAAACATACTGTTTGTATGATGAAAACATACTCAAGAGGAACATCTCTGACGCCATACTGAAAGTGACTATTTAAGGCAAATTTTAGTCAAGATTTCTATTCCTGCATAAAACATCACGACCAAGAAACAAGTTGGGGAGGAAAGGGTTTATTCAGCTTATACTTCCACATGGCTGTTCATCACCAAAGGAAGTCAGGACTGGAAGCCAAGCAGGTCAGGAAACAGGAGCTGATGCAGAGGCTATGGAGGGATGTTACTGGCTTGCTCCCCCTGTCTTCCTTTGTTATAGAACCCAGAACTACCGGCCCAGAGATGGCACCACCCACAATGGGCCCTTTGACCCTTGATCACTAATTGAGAAAATGCCTTACAGCTGGATCTCATGGAGGCATTTCCTCAAGAGAGGCTCCAGTCTCTGTGATAACTCCAGCTTGTGTCAAGTTGACACATAAAACCAGCCAATACAAGGCACTTTCCTCATCTCTGAAATGGACACTGTACTCATGAAGTACTATAGGTCCAGTGCATGTAGCACAGCGCATGGAAACCAACAAAAGAACAACAGATGTACCTGTTTTACGAAGAATAAACTGGTTCTGAAACTCTGCCATCCACACGTCAGTGACACACTGGTAAGCACAGACCTTCTCCACTGCATGAAGCAGAAGGAATGGATGCCCAGTGACCAAACTGAGAGAGAAAAGAAAGGCCACCCCACTGGCAGCAACTCGGTTAAGTGTTATCTTCACTGTAAGCATTTGGACCAAATCATGAAGTGAGCCTAGCACTGGCTTCTTCTTCATGTAATTGTGAAAATGGAGACACATACCTGGTACCTCAGAGTAGCTAATGGCCTCTAACGTCTACATGGAAGGAAGTGAATTGAGTGTCTCTATGTGCTTCACAGTGGAAGTGTATGACCACTCTCAGGGCTCTTGCTCGACACCAGTCTATCATTCATGCATTTATTTCATTCTCAAAATTGCAAGCATGACTAGGCAACAGGATCAGCACACATACAAACACTCACATATATGTACAATACAAATGCCTAGTTATCCAATTAGTTGATTCTAGTAAGAAAACTAAAATCAGTCCTGAGGCCATGAGCCCACATTAGTCCTTTACTGATGGCCTCCAGCAGCAACTTTTTATGCCTTTGCTATGGATCACACCAAGAATGCCATGGACCATGTCGCTGCATGGGATTCCATCTCCAGCATTAAGATTCTTAAATCAAAATCACATGAAGTGTATTAATGTTGGCTTTCTCTCATATCACACTCTCTATGGAAACACGCAGGGGACCTTTAAAAACTATGCACAGCTGAAAATCACTGGCAGAAGAGAGGGACTGACGTGAAGGCCTGATATTACTCTTAAGCCAGGGCTAACCAGAAGATAAGCTATATTTAAAGAACAAATGCATCTAGTTGAGGATGTTAAGTTATCCCTCTAAATCAAGACCGATAACACTTCTGGTAACTGTTATTTATGCAACGCTCATGGCTAACAGAGCAAGCAGACTGAGATTTTCCTTTGGGGTTATGTGGGAGAGTGAAGAACAAAAGATCCACATAGATGCAGCACTTCCAGGCAGAGGGGTGTGCCTTGGTGAAAATATCTACTAGGGACAGAGAAAGTAAAGTTGTATTGAAAAATCCAAAGCTCATTTTCTTCTTCTTCTTCTTCTTCTTCTTCTTCTTCTTCTTCTTCTTCTTCTTCTTCTTCTTCTTCTTCTTCTTCTTCTTCTTCTTCTTCTTCTTCTTCCTCTTCCTCTTCCTCTTCCTCTTCCTCTTCCTCTTCCTCTTCCTCTTCCTCTTCCTCTTCCTCTTCCTCTTCCTCTTCCTCTTCCTCTTCTTCTCTTCTTCTCTTCTTCTCTTCTTCTTCTCCTCCTCCTCCTCCTCCTCCTCCTCCTCCTCCTCCTCCTCCTCCTCCTCCCTCCCCCTCCCCCTCCCCCTCCCCCTCCCCCTCCCCCTCCTTTTCTGGGCTTTTCTTCCCCTATATTACTTGGAAATCTTTGACAGACACATCTCTAAATGGGATGAGGCTTCTGGGCACTTATCACCAAGAATTTGGAACCTTGGTATTTTCAGGTAGAGTGAAGTTCCAGCTGGGGAGAGGATGAACTACAGGCTAAAGGTCAAGTTGGAGAGAGCTTTGGCATTGGATATTGCAGGGTTCACCTTCATTTTCTCATTCTTTGCATTGCCTTTTTGCAGCACTGGGGGTGAGGCTGAGAATATGGATAACGGCCATGAGACTGTAGAAAGTGTCAAATGGCTTTGGTGACTTGAATCTGGGATCCGCTTTCTTCCTTTTAACCTCACAGAGAATTACTGCACCTTGTGAGCCTGAGGGAATAGTAAAAACCTTTATTGAGCATGTGGGGGGGGGGGACATCACGTGTGATTAGAGAAAAGATGACTTTTCTACAAAGCTGGGTTATGGTGAGTTCTCAAATATCAGTCACCCAGTCTCCCTGCTGAGATCTCAGTTATGAGTGAGAGCCCTTGAATTTGATTTGTAGTGAGTTTTCAGATTCTCAACTCGCAGTTTTTATACAGCCGGTGTTGTTGAGGTGTTTCATTAGATTTTTATTACATCGTGTGTGTGTGTGTGTGTGTGTGTGTGCGCACACACACATGCACAACACTCGTGTGGAAGTAAGAGGACAATGTGTAGTTCTCTCCTTCAACCAGGTATGTTGTGGGGATTAAATGCAAATCATCAGGCTTGGGGGCAAGCACCTTTATCCAATAGCCATCTGGCCAGTGTCAGTGTTTCAGTTTATAGACAAAATTGTATTTAGTTTGTAGAAAATGTCATGCATGCATCTTTTTTTTCAAAATTAAATGTTTGATTATAGAGAATTTCATGTGCGTACAAAAGCAGAATAATGGATTAAACCACTTACCCATTGCCCTCTTCTTAAGCCATTAATTCAGCACTGATTCTATCCTATTATTATGGGGAGATTATTTGACTTAAGGTAATTTTTTGTAATTTAAAGTCCTGCTCTATCCATTCCTAAAATAGTTCAGAATTTATACATGATAACTTAAAAGGTATCAACTAAGTAAATACTTTAAGGAACCACATTATAAAACAGTAACTCCACTTACTTTTGTGTTTTGTAGTTGGTTAGATGGTGGGAAATAATACTCGTAGCTGGGGCAAGAGGATATGCACTTAGCCACTATCAAATATTCTTAATAGCTACATTAAGTAATTATGAAGAAAGAACAGAGCAACATTTGTGCAGCCTACTTCTCCAAACTGTTGCCAAGAGCAGCCAAGACAACATATATGTATATGTGTATATATGATGTATATACGTACATATATGTATATATGAAACAAAAAACATAAGAAATAAGCAACCAATAAAGCCATGATATTTTTTTTTTTTGGAAAGTCCTATCATTGCAGACATGGTGAATATTACCAAATAACAAAAGGACAAAATGAAACATGGCTGCCATTATCTGAACTATGTTTTCACAGTTTTACCGCCTCCCAGGCTCTAGAGGATTACGACTGTTGAAATCAGACTTGAAACTTTACCTCGTATCCTTTTACACTGTCCCCCAGAGCTTCAACAATCCCAGAACATTCGAATCCTGGCACCAAGGGTGTCTTGGGAGGGTTGTCAATGTTTCCCTGTCTCACCATCAGGTCAATGAAGTTCAAGCCACTGTGAAGAACAAGCATAAAGATATTCAAAATGAGAACCACTCAAAACACTGCATTTTCTTCCCTTCCCCTGCCTTCCCCCCTTCCCCCTCCTTTCCCCTCTTTCCTTTTGTAAAAAATTTCCTTCTTGCCAAAGTGTCCCTAATAGTAATGCCACTTAGCTAGATATCAGCAATAAAACAAAATTCAATTATCTCTGTGAGGATAAGTAATGCTTTCCTGGCAGTGAAGAGAGTTGCAGCTCATACTTTGATTCAGCCCTTTATCCTCCCTCAGAGTCTGTTCGCTCTTAGCCTGAAAACACATATTGACTAGATTGGTCATTAGACATTCTAGCACTTAATCAAAGGTTAAAAAAAAAAAAAAAACATACTAGGAAGTGGTTAGAAGCAGACACATGGAAAACAGCCAGACGCAATGGCTACCAGTTTATCCATGAGACAGAAAGAGAAAGGACACCTAATTTAAAGGGATCAAGACAACCAACCATCTCTCCTCAATCACCACACATATTTATGCCAGCACTGTGCATAAGGGGCATCCACAATGATGAAGGGAAACCATTGAAAGACTGCAGTATTTTCAATAGGGAGAAGGTAGTTCAAAGAAGGGACATCTAAAGATGGCCCCAGGGATCTGAGAATATAGAATCTAACTCATATCTGCATGAGAGAAGTTACAGGGTATTTTCTGTTAATTCATTACTGTTAAAATGAGACAGTTATGAAGATTGTGTCTAAGCCATTGCCATAGGAAATCACATGCTCAGTTTCATGGATGCCATCAACATACCCAATGGCTTTGTGTTTTAGATCTATTCTTAGAGCTGCATTTAACTTTATTTGCTAACCGCATGGAAGAACACATTGAAAAAGATATCTTTTATCAAGGGATACGGTTCTTACGAGCTTCTCCTTTTCATTAGCCCCCATCTAAGAAAAGAAACTGTTCCATCCAACAACCCAAAGTCCATTAGCATCTGGTCAAGCAAAACAGCTTGATCTATTATGAGCGCAGTGAGGCCTCTTTGAAGCCAAAATAACAAAAACAAAAAAAAACCCATCGAATTCTACCTGTGCCCCCCACGCTCATGCATTGGTCTCATTCACACAGGACAGAGGAAGTCAAAGAGGATGACTTCCTTGAAGGACGGGTTGAAAAGTCAATACTTTCTTGAGGTTCTCCTGTCCATGAGTAAGCTGAGCTCCCATCTCACTTCAGATGATGTGGATCTTGTAAGGGGCCCATTGGAGGGCATCTGTATGCCTCATGAAAGTATTTGTTTCTATAGTACCTGGCATACAATGGTCCCACAGTCACACCATAGAGTAGGTGCTCAAATGATATCTGTGGAACAAAGGAATTGTCATGGATATGCTAAAGTTTATGCTTCTGGCTTGAAGACTAATTCTTTTTCAAACTTCAGTATAATGGAAATGCTTTTGAAATGAATATTCAGATTTCCTACCTTGATGGTTAATAACCATTCCTGTCATTTTTTTTAAACCAAAATGTCCTCCAGCAATAAGTTCTGTTTCTCAAGGGGCTGGGGAGATAGAGTTCAAGATTACTACTTCTAACTACACAACCTTGAATAAATCAATAACTTGGCTTCTCTGTCCTCAGTTCCCTCATCTGCAAGGCAAGGATTGGGCAGCACCCATTTCACAGGCTTGTTGTAAAAATTAATGAAGCATGAAGCCCTAAAACGTGGCACCAGTTCTCATGAAACACTGGCTCAGAGCACAGCTCTTTAGTTAAGAAGGTAAGAAGTATGTGCACATTTTAGGAAGCCCTGCCCCTCTTTTTTTTTAACTAAAAGAGGGAATGTGCTAAAAACCATTTCAGAGCTGACACAGGACAATATCAGCTGTGTACCAACTTCTCTTCTGTGAAAAGATCCATTGTCCAAAGTGTCCCTGTAGAACAGTAAAAAGAATTTCTGTCTCAAATCAAGCACTTCACCTCACCCCACGCACAGTTCAGCTCACTGTTTCCCTTTGTGCAACAACTTATGGGTTTTCCAAGATCTTGATAGAGAAATGCCAGAAAATAATCACTCAGCCATTTTGAAAACACAGCTGCCCCTGGAGTCCCCTCCTCATAAAGTGGGTGTGGTGACTGTGAGCGGAGATCCAAGCTACTGAACTCTCAGAAAGGCCAAGACAGACTGTTCCTACAGTAAACTATCCAGTGATTTCATCGGGTTATGAGAAATGCCACTGTTCCTGGGAAGCAAGTATCTATTTCAGTACAGAAGAGGTGACCTGTCCTCCATGGACCGGGTTTATCCATTGCATCATCCACATCCTCTTGAAATGGATGCAGCTCAAGTCTGTGATGTGTCTGATTTGTGGTTGGGACTGTACTGAGTACATTTTATTATTTTAAACTCAGTGGCACTGACATAAGCAATGAATCCCATTTCCAAAGGAGGAAACCAGAGACACATAGACTAAGTCAGTATTATCTTCAAAAAACATGGGCGAATTTGACTTCAAGCTTAATAGAAACTTGAGTCCTTACAGAATACAGTACACTATGTGTGCATGTGGTGGTGGTGGTGGTGGTGGTTGTGGTGGTGTGTGTGTGTGTGTGTGTGTGTGTGTGTGTGTGTGTGTGTGTGTGTGTAGTGTATGTATATGTGTATATGCCTACATGAAGGCCAGAGAACACTGAACACTGGGTGCCCACCTCTATGACACCCTAATTTATATCCTTGAGTCAAAGTCTCTCTCTGAATTCTAATCTAGGCTGGCAGCCAGCAAGCCCTCAGTGTTGAGGTAGGTCCCAGGCACGCATGATGCCATGCCTAGCTTTTTACATGGCTTTGCACTCAGGTTCTTGAGCTCGTAGAACAAATGTTCTTATCCTCTGAGCCAACTCCCCAGCCTCCTGAATAGGCTCCCGCTTTGTGGAAACATCTCCACCCACCATGCTGGGTGGCATGTTTAAGGGCAATATCTGTAACTCCTTGTCTTCCCACTCATCAGCTGCTGAGTGTGCTGAAGGGCATCCAATATGAGAAGAGTGGCTATTTACAGTCCAAGTAGGAAGTGCTCTTTTTCTAGGGAAACAGGTTTATTATATTCTTAATTAATGTGTACGTGTTCGTGTCTGCATCTGAGTATGCTCGTATGTGGCAGTCACCTGGTGGATGAGTCTGGAGGTGTGGGAACCCCCTGATGTTGGAATTTTAGGCAGTTGTGAGCCACCTGATGTGGATGCTGGGAATTAAACGGGGGTCCCATTCAAGAGCAGGATACTATCTTAACCACTGATCCATTTTCTTGTGCATGTCTGATGCCCATGGAGGCCAAAAGACGGTGTTGAATCCCCTAGGACTGTAGTTACAGATGGTTGTGAGCTATCATGTGGGTGTTGGGTGTCAAACCTGGGTCCTCTAGAAGAGCAGCCAGTGCTCTTAACTACCTCCAGTCCCGGGAGCTATTTTTAATATAAACAAATACATCTCCCCAACAAATGGTTGCTTCCCAAAAGTCGGGAAGTGGGAGCATTCTGAAGAGAATAACTTGATGTCCCGCCATGCCTCCTGCCTTCTGAGTTCCTTGTTATTCATGCATCTTCCTACTGGAATATCTTTACTTGAACCCCCTGAGTGGTGTTGGTCTCATAAAACCAAAAACTACACACGAAGCAAGTACTGTCATCAACCAACCATTGAAACATAATTTTTTTCAGACAAAGCAATGCTGTTTAGAACTATGAAAACAAAAGCCATTGCCCTTGGTGCTTTTATTTTCCATGGCCATAAACACAAAATGAAACAGAGGCCAATCAAGCCTCACAGCTTCAAAATTACCATTTTCAGGACTCTTGGAGATAGCCTGATTTTTCCCTAGACACTCATGTGGGGGTGTTGTTAAGGACTAGACATAATCACCCAGGGGAACATGGGGACTGGGGTGGTAGGGATCTCTACATGCCTCTCTTACTGATTTTTTTTTTTCTTAAGGGAAGAACAATTTATTTTGGCTCTCAGTTTGAGGGTATATGGTCCATCATGGACCTGGAAGGCATTGTAGAGTTTATGGATGCACAAGCATGTGGCAGGGACTCTTCACATCTCTCAATTACACTGTATATTACAGCTTTCAAGCATATAATGTCATTGCAGAATAGTGGTTGAAAGAATTTACTAATCTTCTGATATAATACTATCTAAAACACTGGTAAAATCTTAATATATATTTAATATATAATATATTTAACATTAACATATTTAATATATAGCATAATAATTAAATATATGTATATATTAGATATGTGTCTATATGAAATTATAATTAACATAATCAAATATGTGTTATCTGTTAAATATATATAAACATTAAAAAATATATTTATATATAATATACATTATATATGTAGAACATTGTTTTTCCTCCCACACTAAGTTGCTAGTCAGAAATTAGGTATAATGGGCTATCACTGATGCATAGTATCCTACAGGGCTGAAGACAGTACTGTGAAGAAAGTATCCCGAAGAACTGTAATCATAAGAGGAAGGCTTTAATGCCATAATAGGAAATGTGGAGGCATCTGGGGACATTTCTTTTAAATACTATTGCCTTACATTTACCTGGCATAGCAGAGCTTACAATACATTTTCATATAAGTCTCTTTAATCTCTATAACAGTTCCACAAAACACAAAATATCCAAGTATCAGTTTACTCACCCAGTGGATATACACGTGAAGACTCCTATGGCAAAACTGAGCTGCCTAAGGCTCCATGTGTAGTATATGCAGAGCTGAGTCGTAACAAAGGCCCTCAGACTCCTTTCTTATTTTATTGCCCAACACAGTGTGAAATGCAAGATCAACCAAATGTAGAAAACTCAAGGCTCTCAGATGCAGAGACTAGAAGACTAAGAGAAAATTGCGGTGAAAGAATGTGTAAGTATGTAGGTTCTAGACCCTTCACTTCACTCCGTGCACTGTGGACTGTCACGGGGTCCTCCCCAGCTCCCACACTGCTCTCCTGATGGCTCTCATCCTGTGGTTTCTACTTAAAATGATATTAGAATTAATGCCCAGGGAGGCAGAGAGAGACACCCTGGTCATGATAAAGACATGGACTCATAATAGGAGCTAGCCTTCCTTGGTCTCTATAATTTTTTTTTCTTTAGTGAAGCATGTCACCTAAGTCTCTGGAGAGGTAGTGAGAGATATCACACACTGTGACCACATCATGTGGTCGGCATCAACAAGCATGGCTCCCATAATGAAGATACTACCTGTGAGTACTGAGGTAGGGGACCATTTTAATCTCTCCATACAAAAGAAAAGTGAGACCATGTAGGAATCCAATACCCCATCCAAGGCCATATCATAGGACCCAAATAAGCATGCACATCCTTTTTTTGTGACTTCTGAGCTGGGGTTTTAACCACTAAATCAATATCTTGTTATTTACAAACCACAGGAGACTGTTTTGCATTCTCGTCTCTTGTCATTTTGGAATACGCAACTTTTTAAAATGCTAATGTTTCATATGTTAACAATTTTATCAAAGATACAAGTTGCTAAGATTGGTCTTCCTTAAAAGGTACCACTAAGTAAACGATGAACCAGTCAGCCCAGTCATGGTGAATTAGTTTTCTAAATTAGAAGGGTTGACATGAAGGAATTTTAGGGCTTCTGCCAGCCCATTCTTTTCCCAGATTCAATAACCTCAACCCTGAGCATGGGGTCCAAACAACTTTATGTCATTCAGCGAAGACTACCACGGTGAAAACACTTCTTGACCCTACATTTATATGGACACAGATCACAAAATCTCCACCCAATATTCAGATTGTTTTCTCATCAGAAACCACAAAGCTTGTTCTGCCATCAGTACAGTTAAGAGGCAGATCACTAAAGAAATCACCTTCAGAAACCAGTGTCTTATTCCAGAAGGACTATTGTTGAACACTATGATCACTGGCTATAATATAGACTTGCTATATGAAGATGCAATTGTTTCCCCTTGAATTATAATAATCCAGCATGTTTTAGTTTTTGAGGCCTGAAATTGTGTATAAACTGATTGGGTTTTTGTTGTTATTGTTGTTGCTATTTGTTTGTTTTCTTTTCTCTTCCCCTTCCATTGGTGGTTTGCATATCCTGTGGCATTTGTTTCCTTTCTAGGAGGAAGTGTGTGTGTGTGTGTGCGCGCGCTCATACACACATGCAAATATGCTTGTATGTATGTGAACATATGCACACAGAGGCCCAAAGCTAGTATCATGTATTTTCCTAGTTCACTTTCTATTTTATTGCGACATGTTCTCTCATTGAACCTGGAGCTCACCAACTCTGCTAGATGGCTAGCCCACCTGCCTCAGAGATCTCTCGTATTGTTTCCTGCATGTGCTGACATTACACGAGGACTTCCATACCTTCTTGGGGTTTATGTGGGTGCTGGAAATCCAAACTCAGGTCCTCCTGCTGGTGCAAGTGTTTATCTATTGAGCCATCTCCCTGGCTTTAATTTGTGAGCTTGTCTTATTAAAGCTCCACGTCACCTTACTTTAACGCCTGAGTCTTAGAAATCTTAAATATACTTAAATCTTATAAATCGTTTACGGTTATTTACAACTGCACCTGTGTTTGAAGGTGCAAATACATGTCATGGTGCATGTGTGTATGGTGTATAAGTCTCTTGTGATCAGAGATGAGTAGTTAATCTTGGTATACCCTCAGGGGTTGTCTACTTATTTTTTGAGACAGTATTTCTCTCTGGTACTGAGACTTGCTACTCAGCTAGGATGGCTCATTAGTGAGCATCAGGGATTTGCCTGGTTTCTTAATTAGGGAGTAGTGTTCAAATCCAGGTCCACATGCTTATGTCACAAATACCTTATCAACTGAGCTCTCTTCCCAGCCCTGGCTTGAAAATTTTATCGTGTATTAGAATTCCCACAAAAGCTTTTTATGGTAGATTGTTGGTCCCTACCTCTGACTTAGTAGGTCAAGTTTCCAAGCTGTGCTACCAGGCAGTGGAAAATGCTTGGAGAATAACCAACCCGTCTTCCTGAGATAATACTTCATGTCCTTGTTGGAATGAGATACATTAGATACATATAAAAATCTCCCAGGACAGGGGAGGTTTCTGACCTTGGTCCAGAAGATTATATTTAGCCTTGTTAGATGTAGTCTTATTAGATTAGTTTCATTCGTCTAATCTGCCTGTCTCTTTCTTGGATCCCAATTCTTTGATCTAAAATCTTGGCTTGCCTTCATGAATGTCCGTTCTCTGATCATGTTGTCACTAAGCCATTACTATCTATGTCCAAATTGCTGATTAAAAAAATATTAGATTGGTTGTCACATCCCTGCTAATGATATTTATAAAAAGCCAACCAGAGAGTTTGTGATGGAAATGTAAAATAAAAACTGTATCTGAAAAATCCTCAACTCATGCTTTTTTTTCCTGATTTTAGGAAATAGCTTCAAGACACCATGAGCTCCTGTTCAGTGAGTATTGAGTAAAGATATTGAGGTCACTTTGCCCATGGTTGGTAGCAGTCAGTGCCCTCTCCCACTGTAGCATGGCTATCTCAGCATATCCGTGATATATGATATCATGGCTGAGCAACCCAGATTCTGTATCTTTGGATACATGGTAAGACCCCTTTAAGTTTTTTTCTTTCTATAAGCATGAATATTCTACCCCAGATCAGAGGGTCTTTAGTTTAAGTGTTATAGATTGAATTTAAAATGTGCCCCCATGGAGTCCTGTTTTCAATGTTTGCTTCCTGACTAATCCTGCTAATTGGAAGTCTGTGGCACTTCTAAGATATAAGGGCAGAAGTAAATAGGGTCAGGCCCTCATTCTTTCTGTTTCCTGGTTTGTTTCAATGTGAACAGCCTATTTCATGCTCATCAAACCATGAACTAAGCCGCCTTGCCTTCCTTGCCATGTTGAATTGAAACACTCCAAAAATGAGAGTGAAGAGAATTTTTGTCAGAGATTGTGGTCACAGTAGTATGAAAGTAAAAAATGTGCCAGGCAATCCCCCATTGCCATTAGGGTTTCAAGGCACCGCCATGCTGAGTAGTGTCAGCCCTTCCCATGCAGAGGGATGTTCAAGAAGTGATGGGGTTCTTTCTAATGGACTTCTCTGAAAATGGAACCCAATGAGAAAATCAACTGATTCATGACTAGTGAATATGACAGACCAGTTATAAGGCACTTACTGCATCCAAGGTTAAGTGACTTATACAGGTGGTATTATTTTTACTTTATACAATGCACATAATAATGATAAGAGATAATGATATTGTCCCAATTTTATAAAGAACAAAATGGGGGCACGTTGAGGTTCATAATACCAAGAGGGGGTTGTACAAATCCAGAACTTCTCTACTTACTTCTTTTGTAAGATATTACCCAGCATTCCCAGTTACAGAGACCGAACCTCTGCATTCAGCACACTGAGCACCTGATGTTTAGCAAGTAGTATGCTAGGTCTTGGACGCCCAGAATTAACACACTTGAAATCCTCATAGAAAAAAAATCCCTGAAAGTTCACTACAGTATGATGGGCTGAGTACTTTTATTGAACATAGAAGCAGAGCACTTTTTGGCCACCAGGGATATGCTGAGATAGAAGGGAGCTAGAGAGTCCAAACACTGACACCCAGAAGGTTTTATTAAAGAAGTAATTCGGAGATCCTCTGCCATCCCCGAAGATGTATTTAAATCCTTCACTTTAATTTTCTCTCGTCTACATGAGTAGATAGCTTGACTTCCTTGGGGATTGTCTTGGGCATTGGGCATTCCACTGGTCATGCTGTCGGTATAGATCTATCAACAATACTTGTTATACAGAACTGGTCTCACACAGCAACTGCTCCATAAGTGCGAGCTGTTTCTTTGATCACCATTCTCATAACACAAAGAGGGCGTCACAGGTCAAGTTCACTGGAGAACAGACTAAAATTGAGATTTCTATACATTCTGACAGTAAGTACTCAAGGGAACAATGTGATCATTGCGAGGGAAGTTAGTTTGGGCAGAGGAAAGGTTGGTTTCTGATGTACTCATACAGAGGTTTTTGAGTCCACGAAAACTCCTGTCCTCTTAGCAGTTCTTAGTCAAGACGAGGGGAGTAGGCTTTATATCTTGTGCTGAGTAATTATGGGTTGAGAGCTGCACACAGAGAGAGATAGAGATAGAGATAGAGATAGAGATAGAGAGAGAGAGAGAGAGAGAGAGAGAGAGAGAGAGAGAGAGAGAGATCCTGGACAAGGAGGAGTGTCTTTGGCTGAAATTAATTTTTAGAAGAGGATGAGCTATTAGTGGTCAGTAGTCATAGTGCCCAGTATCAGGACGAATAAAGACTGGGGTCCTAAGAACAGTGGCAAAATACCCATTTTTAAGCATTTCATTCCCTCATGTTCATGGAACAGTTATTACTTGTGAATATTTAAGGGATTCTTTTTGTGGTAGGCCCTGAGAAGGAAGGTCTTGTGCATCCTAATGACGAATTATATAAAACTTGAAATTAGAATAAGACCATTAATTAAGGATGTGAAATAGTAAAAGAAAAGGAGAATGGGGAATTAACGAGATCAAAGGACAAAGAAAGGGGCAGATACTAAGGGAAAAGAAAACAGAAGGGGCTTAGCAGGCAGGGCCACCAAAATACTTGCAGAATTGACATATTTCTTGGCATAAAAGTTGGAATTAAATTATAGCCAAGTGTTCCCTATATGTCTGTAGGAAGCTGAGCTCACGGACTGTTGCAGAATACTTGGCATCAAGGAAAAGTCCTTCAAATTCCAAGTGGAATTTGACATCCAATGGACACCAAGGACCTCAGAATATGAGACATTCTCTACCAATTAGGAGAGGGACCAAGCAGATCTAATTAGAGACTCTGGCCAAGAAGAAACTGCCAGAGAATGTGAGGCACTCATTATTCTGGTCTTGTTTTACTGATAATATGTTCATCAAAGTGCTTAACTCCAATCCAGGTAGGGTCAAGGAAGCAAACGTTTGATTCATTTTATTTCTTCAGAACTAAAGTTTTAGTATCTGTTTGTTACTCCCAGCTGGTAGCATGTGCATGCCCGGAAAAATAGGTATTGATTGATCTGAGAAAAATCTTGTTCATATTTTTTTCTTTTCTCTTTAAGCTCCCATTTTGATATCTCAAGACTGTGGAAATAATTTGCTCGTGGAAGGAAAATTATGTGCAAAGCAAGGACACCTTGTATGTAACTCTCAAAGAACATCTTATATGAGGACAGCCAGAACTGTCCTTAGTGAGTCACAGTATGGAAAAAAACCTATGTTCAATCAGAGGGTGAAAAGACCGTGTTTTGGATAGTCCCGTCCCCTTCTTCCTACTTTTCTTGACCACAGTCCCCTTTGAATCTGGATCCATATATTTCTGCCTGCCCTCTCTAACCACAATTGTTAAGTAAACAAGCTTTTACATCCATATGATGAATAAGAAATTTCCCCATCCATCTGATGTTTTTTCATAGTCTACCATTTTCTTATTAAGTAGACAATGGGATTGTTGCCCTACCTGAATCCCTGTCCCTATAACGTGAACAGTGATGATGGATGCTATTAACAAAGGGTATAGCTGTATGAATTCTTTATTGCTACTGTGTCTGGAGAAAGAACTGTATTCAGATCATCTGTCTAAATTAGTATTCAAGACACACTCCACTGGTATTTTCACCATGTAATAAAATAGCCAAAGAGACATATTGAGAATGTAAAGATCCAGAGCCAGTTTTCAACAGACACAGAAAAGCATGGCACAAATAAGCTCTCTTGGATGCCAAGACTAACACTTTTGATTTGGGAGATGTTGAGCTATTTATCTACTCAACCCCTGGGAGAGGCAGGAGGTATTCGTTCCTATGATAGTTGCTGAAAAGGTTAACATCTCTATGTTCCCTGTTGTGTGCTGACCAAGGCATGAGCTCCAGAAGGGTTCTTGGCAACAGCTCCTTGTATGGAACATTCATTCTCATCCAATTTAGATTCAACAGACCCTCTGTGTTTTGGGGGTTGGCTAGGCAATGATGTTATGACACTGACAGTGACATCTGTGCCTCCCAGGAGTTCAGAGCTCAGCAAATAAATGACTACACAGTGTGACAATTCCACAAGAGGCTGCTATACAAGGGTCATAGCCATCACGGAGAAAGTGGCTATTATGTTGTCTCATTGAGATTGGGTGCTTCCCGAAGGAAAGAACTGGATGGACATGCTTTTTATATTCATTCTTCAAATCCTCTGGCCCTAACCCACCTCTCCACGGAGAGGAAAAGGGTTCATAGTGACCCCAGCTTGACTCCTTTATAAAGTTATCAAGGACACAGGAGTCCCAAATAGAAACAGTCCACTGTGCTAGAGTAGGAACATTATTTCCCAGGACGCTGCTACCGATTACAAGATGTATAAGAAAACAATTGTTTCAATGGGACAAATGGAGAGAGGTAAAGACTAGCACAGCCTCTAATGGGAACAGCCTCTATCTAGGCTAGCCAATATGGTAGCCACAAGACACAGATACGGATACCAAACCCTTAAAATGTCGTCATTGTGGCTGAATACAAAAGTCACTTTGATGGTTGATGTGACCAAATACCCAACATAAGTTAGGAGAAGGAATGTTTTCTTTTGGCTCATATTTATAAACACTCAGTCCCCAGCCTCTCTCTCCACTGAGTCTGGGTGTGTGTATGAACAGGCTAGCATGGTGCTGGGGACATGGAGAAGGGGGTTGTTCACTTTATGGTACACAGGAAGCAGGACAGCAAGGAACTGGGAACTCACATAACGTCCAAGAGGCCCTCTTTCTCCATCTAGGTCCCAGCCATTAGAGCTTCCGGAACACCCCAAAATATTTCTAGCAGCTAGGGACCAAGTGTTCAACACATGAACCTCTCGGGGCAGGGGGGAGCAGTATTTCAAATTCAAGCCATAGCATTAAGGAACTGAGTTTCAAATGTTGTTTCATTAATATTTAAGTGTCATTAGCTTCAAAAAAGGAGACGGTAGCAGGATCATGATGCTTCCCTCTTCCCCATAGACAGTTAGCAACTCCAGAAGTCTGTCTTTCAAACATGCTTAGTGCAGGGCACATGAAAGCATGGCAAACAATGCCTCTTCCACTGGAGACTCAAACAGGAAAACATTCGAGAGTTTTGAGCTTTCCCCCTTTTCCCCCTTCTCTTTACCCCCCCAGTTCTGCTTGGCTGGCAGCTCAGGCTATACACTAGTGTAACTGGGAGCAGGAGAACCAGGTAAATCAAAGGCTTGCTGGATTGAAGTGCGTTGGAAAGAGCAAAGATTTACCCCTGGAAACTGGAAGGAGGAAGGTGAGCAAAGATAAATATAAAAGACCAGAGAGTAAGGACAGAGTTTAGAATCTGGCAGAGGGGCCAGGGAAATGGCTCAACCTGTAAAGAGCTTGCTGCACAAGCATTCTCGCCTTATCTCAGATCCCTAACACTCATGTGGAGAGCTGGGCACAGCTATTCACCCTTGTAATACAGCATTGGGGAGGCAGACAGGAGCAGCATGAGGCTTGCTGGTTAGCCAGTCTAGCTGAACTGGGGAGCTCTAGGCTTAATAAGAGACGCTGTCTCAAAACAAACAAAGGAATGACTGACTGGCTGAATAAATAAATAAGGTGGAGAGTAAAAGATAAAGCTGCCGTGCAAAGCTCTGGTATCCATGAACAGTCATGGACACACACACACGCATGCACGCACGCACGCACGCACGCACGGGAGGTAGGAGGAGGGAGGGATGGAAGAGGGCAGAGATAATCTGGAGAAACCAGGAGGCATCTGGGGGAGGGGGTGTCAACAGGAAAACACTATTTTCAAGCCCTTTCTCAAGATCCTTTCTCTAATGGATCCAGATTTCTTGTTTTCTAGAGGATGCTGGGTTGACACAGCTTCTCCGTTGTTTCAAGTTTGATATCTACTCAGGAGAGAACAAGCCCAGCTATGCTGAAGAACAGAAAGAAAAGAATGTGACTAGGAAGGGAAAAGCAAACTGCCCAAGGAAGGAGCCAAGTGCCACTGGCTGAGGACACAGGCCTTGCAGCTTGAAGGAAGGAGGAGGGAGGAGGGAGGAGGGAGGAGGGAGGAGGGAGGAGGGAGGAGGGAGGAGGGAAGAGGAAGAAGGGTGACAATGGCCTTTGCTATTTATCTCCTCTTGTCCCAGAGGTGCTGGCTGTTCCCCAGGTCAGATCAAGAAGGCCCTCTGAACTGAAGCTGCTGTTTCAGGAAATGGAAGGTTACATCAATGCCTGCATGAAGCATTCTCCAGTTCCGACTGCAAGGTTGAGTCAGAGTGTATGACAAAACCCCCAAACGGAACAATTTTAGTGAGTTTTGCTGGCAGGATAAAAAGAATCCAATTACAAAATCACTCAGACCAATCATAAGAACGGTGGTCTTAATAGCTCTCCATTAGCTGACTGAGCTACGGTAGCACAGATAAATGGAAAAGCAATTCTCTTTGATCCCACGCAAGGCCTGTTTTTCTTCTCCCACCAAAGACGACAATGAGTAACCATTCTGGGAGGAAAGAAGGAGCTATGCAGAATGCAGTGAGAGTCTTGCAAGAGTTCACACAAATTCAGGACACAAACTATCTGCATGGGGCAGGGCACTGCCCATTGTGTATCAATTTCCTTGATAAACAACTGTGTCCTTTGAGGAGAAAAACAAAATGGGAAAAACAGATGGGAGAATTTAGGCATGGATGAAGACAGCTACAATGTATCAATGTTGTATTTGTTACTAATCAAGCTGTTTTCCCTGGCTCAAATCTAAGCTCTGTCTTATTATCTGCCTGGTTAGTGTTTAGTTCTTGTGTGGTGCTAAGGTTCAAACTCCAGGTTCTGTACACGCTAAGAAAACATTCTACCCTGACCTAACTTATATCCCTAGCCCAGATCTCCAGATCTTGATCAAATTCATTCACCTCTCTGATTCCATTTCTTCATTTGGTGCCCTACAAGATAGCTACAGGACCCTTAGAATAGTGTCCATAACACAGAAGAAGGCTTCCATGAGGGTTATTATGATATAAATAATGAAATAATAATAATAATAATAATAATAATAATAATAATAAATAACAATAATAAATGAATGACATAAAGGAAATGATGACAGCATCCTTATGTTATCTTCAAAACATGAGACTATGACTCTAGGCAGCGTTGGCACAAAATAGATGTATAATATGGATGCTCCATGGGTGATGGGGGCCAAAAAGGATGGCAGAAAAGGGTCATAATTTAAAGGGTAAAATAGGAGAACCATATCCCGAACACCCATACAACAGCTCACAGGAGACACTTCCAACTATTTGAAGATCAAGGAGAGGGCATTGGGGGTTAATGTGTAACAAAGAAAGATGGGAACAGAGTCATGGAAATACAGTTTCTTTCCAAATTCTGTTGCTGATACACATTCTTTGAGGGATATCCGAGTGAATGCCCCTGGAATAACAGTTATCAGAGGCAGCCCCCAGGTTCTCTCAGACAGCCCTGGCCTCCGGCACTTGGTGGAGACAGAGGTCAATAGGGAGAAAATTACAGACTATCCTCAGAGCTCAGAGCCCTGCATTTCTCAGCCCAGAGAAGGTAGTTATTAGAGATCAGGGAAGTAACTCTAGGTTCCACAATCACACGGTGTGTTAAGAAGAAATAAAACTCTCTGAAAATGTATTTCCTCTGGGGTTCATCCAGTCCTTACTCAAAGACCCACCAGCAGCAGATTTTTGAAGAGATTACCTTTCTTGTTGGGTAAAAATGCTAGATGGACACAGGTTTCTTATTGATGAGGAGGGCATCTTAAAAGCTACCTCTATCCTGGGTGGCTGCTAGCTATGTTACAATAGCCTTAATTATTACCTGCATGACCAATCATTTATTTATCTATCCTGTGACTACTTATTGAATGTCTATTTTAACCCAGGCCACACTTGGTATGTAATAGTTCATTGGTGATGTTAGAATTTCCAAGATTATTACACAGGTATAATAGACTTTATTCTGTATTATTTAATAACTTTGAAATAAGAAATATAAGATCCTAAAAAGGAATGAACAAGGCTACAGTTCCAGCCCTTGCTCTGGTCTCCCATCTTTTCTGGATGAGAGTCTCTCCTAACTGGGCACGGTGGCATGTACCCACAATCCCAACACTCAGGAAGTTAAGGACTATGAGTGTGAAACCAGGCTGGGCTACATAGTGAGTTCAAGGCCAGTCTGTGCGACTAAGTAACATCTTGACTCAGAAAACACCGAGGGGAGAGAGGAGTGAGGAAGGAGTAAAAAGGAACTTTCTATGTACAGCGGTGGCTGCCATTATAATCAGTCCAGTGTGAGTCCAGTATGGTTCTTTTCTTTCTCTTTAAAAGGAAACTCTTTTCTTCTTTTGAGATTATAATGTCATTTCTCCTTCCATTTCCTCCCACTAAATCCTCCCATGTGCCCTTCCTTACTCTTTTTCAAATTCATAGTCTCTTCTTAATATTAGCTGTGCACACACACACACTCCCTAAATACATTGGTACAACCTGCTTCATTTGAGTATCTTTTACACACACACACACACACACACACACACACACACACACACACACACACTCCCTCAATACATAATTACCCCCTGCTCAGTTTGTATATATTTTTTTGTAATTCTTACCAATATCCTTCGATCACAGTTCTCTGTTGATTTTGGAGTATCTGTTCCGCCACATACAATACACTCACACACAGAGTACATACATAACACTCACACAAGCATGTCTGCATGCCAGCTCCCCATCTCCCCCCCTCCAAAAAAAATTCCAAGTGGGCTGCTAATCACACAGTAGTATTATTTTAGGCCAGTGTAGGAGAGAACAAGACAATTACAGTCCAAGTTCTTTATTCCTTTGGGGACTTGGGAGAAAGAACGAGAAAAATCTAGAGGCTGTCAAGCAATGACCAGTCAGATTCTTTCCTAGCTACATGAAAATCAGAAGGAAAACATTTTTGCTGTACAGAGGCTTGCTAAAACCTGTACAAGGCATCCAAGGCTAGAGGTTGACACCCTTGTCAGTCTTGAGATGGAGAGTCACCGGTAGGAGCTAGCTAGAGCAGAGATCTGTCACAATGGTCAGCAGAGATTCGACAAAAACAGAGATGAGGGAGAAACAGGTGCTTATCCCTCTGAAGGTTCCTAAGCTTGGTTCAGGTCCTGGCACACTACAAGAGCACAATATATCTGGATTCTGTTTCTTCTGCTCTTTCTTCAGGAATCAGCCTTGGTGTATCCTTCTAAGGCTTCTCTAAATCTTGGGGTACTGCAAACTTTTGGGGAGACATATGGGGCTGAATGGTGGGATCCCTCCAGAAAACCTTATGAGAGAGGGGATAGGAAAGTAGCTCAATGATAAAGTATTTGCCAAGCAAACATATGGTCCCAGGTTCTATCCCTCGCATTGCACACAGGAAGAAGTTTTATGGAGTACTGGGGGACCTTCTATTGTATTTCTTTGCATCTCTTCCACATCAATAATATCTTTTGGACACATAATATGTGCCACAGAAATCCTTAACTAAACAAACATTTAATACACCAATATCACTACCAGGTACTTTAGGTCCACTACCTTTCTGTGTATGTATGTATGTATGTATGTATGTATGTATGTATGTATGTATGCTTGCATGTATGTTTGTATGTATGTATGCATGTATGATGTATGTGTGGGTATATTATGGGTGTCAGTGTGAGAGCATGTGTAGGTGCATGTGTAGATAGATATTTACATCTGTGCTTTTGTGAGAGGAAACTGAAAATCAACCTGAGTTACCAGTCCCCAGAAGTTGTCTGTCCACTTTATTTCTTGTTTTTGTATTGTTCTGATGTCTTGTTGTTTGAGACAGTCTCTCACTAGGACCTTGGGCTCATCAAGTAGACTTCAGTGGTTGGCCATTGAGCCTTGAGGATCTACCTCATTGAAGCTGAGATTATAAGTGTATACCACCACACTTGTTTTTTTTATATGGGGACTGGGGACTGAATTCAGGTTCTTACACTGGGGCTTGCAATCGCTTTACCAACTGAACCATCCCCAAAGTCCCCATTAACTATTTTTATCCTTACACAGAAACCTTATCCCATTGGTACTATTACGCCTATATCGCATATGAACAAATTGAGGCTTCATCCCATAGTTATACAAGTTTCTAAGATGATCAGACACATGGCTCACACCCAGGACCACTTCACTGCAAATACTCACTTTAAATATCAAAGGCTTGCACATGGTGCCATTCCAAGATATGAATCATGATGCTTCCTTGCATAGGAAATAATTATCTTGCTTTGAGCTCTGTGGACCACATTCCTTTAGAGAAGTTGAGAGTAATAAGACCTGATGCTTTAGCTTGCTAGCAGGGTTTTGTTGGGGAATGTGCTATTTGGCATGCCCTGATCCCAGCCAGTGCTGAAGAGGAGACTAGATGAAGCAGGAGTCGGGGGTCACCAGCAAAAGAAGATTAAAGGCAGAAGCTGACTGCATGCTCTTATGAAGAAAATATCACATTCAAAGACGAAGCAGCGCTTTCCATGGGAGCATCACTGCTGTCTCCTGAGCCTTCAAACATAAAACTCACTCATTTCAATGCCATGACTCCAGCCAATTTCCTGTATGAGATCACACACGGAGGAACTAATTTGAGATTACATGCCTGCTGCCCTTTCCTATGAAGAGTCTCTTCTGGCTCTAATTAAACTTTTTCTTCTACGACAAATGCCAAGATGTCAAAAGGATTCATCTTGGGAAAGAGAAGTGTTAGAACTACTAGGGGGTAAAAATTCCTGTGTCTGGGTGAGCTTTGTTGTTAGCATTGGATGCCACTGATTGATCCGAAGGTCATGGGATTTGCAATCCTTTGAATTTACAGTGAAACAAACACTGAAGGACGGATTACCCATGCATACTCAACTGGCAGAGAATCCATGCCACTCCTCATGGATGCTATATAAGGACTGGTGTAATGGTAGTCACAGAACAGTATCATAGAGAATAGCATAGTCTACCCTCAACCCTATAAATAAGAATCAAAAGCCAACTTCCTACTCCTTGCTGCCAATATGGTTCAGAACCAAGAGATATCTGAGAGTCTCAGAAAGGAAAATGACTTTTATTGGGCACCTATTATGTATGGGCAAGGTATTTTGGGAGCTGCTGTAGTTTGAATATGAAATGTATCCTCAAAGGCCCATGTGTTTGAGCACTTGGTCCATGCTGGGAGTGCTGTGTGGGAGGGTTGTAGAGCCTTCAGGAGGTAGAGGCTTACAGGCAAAAATGGGTGGGGCACTAGGGGTGAGTCTTAAGGTTTTATATCACAACCTCGATTCAGTCTCTCTTTGCTTACTGCCAATGTGACATGAGCAGCTGGCCTCCTGATCCTACCACCATGCATTCCCCACCAGGATGGAAGGTATCCCCTCAAACTGCAAGCCAGAAAAACATTTCTTCCTCAATTTGCTTGTTGTTGGTATTTTATCACAGCAGTGAGAAAATTAGCTTAAAATGAGGGCTTCCCTAGACTTTTCCAATCATCACAATACCTAATATCAGGCATTATTACTAGGATGAGTTACGAAGTGCTATTTGTTTAGGCTCAAACAGCCACAGTGGGTACAATTAGAATCAGAATCCAAATTCACAAACGTTTTTGCAGTATTTCTACCTAACTTCTAACTCCCAGTTTCTTCTCCTGAAAAACATGGTTGTTAATTCCTGGGCTACCATCCTTCCGGAGTGGGAAGCATAAGATTTATAAAATGATGTGCCTAACATACTTTGATTCCCCACAAGGATGCTTCAGGAGGGGGACTTGGTGGGCATGACTGTCAGCCATCATTCCCTGTGCCCAGGATGAAGTACCTCTGGTTTCTAATTAGTCTCTCTCTCATTGAGCTCTGGCTGCTGTCTGTGGGAAGTTACTACATGTCAGACGTTGTAACCTTTCATCTTCATTTTGTATGTAAGGAAAAAGCTCAGACTCAAACACATGACTAACAAAAAGGAAAGCAAGATACTAAATCAAGGCTGCCTGTAACCAAAGCCACTTTCTATGGGCAAAACCGATTCTTACTCAGCTTACTTTCCTACCAAAGAGGGTTGACCAATCATCTCCAGCTATACTTTCTAAAGGGTGAATGAATGAACGGATACTGATAATTTCTCCTTTAAACCCAGAGCTTCATGGGTGCTATGCAAATGCTCTACCACTGAGCTACATCCTTCATTCAGAACAAGCTCTTTCTGAGTGGGCTCATTGTTACTTTCTCTTGATCTTACACTACTTGCAATTCTATAACATCAACTCCAAGGAAGTTTAAGGACATACCTGATGCCAGAATGTAATCTCAATTATGACATGAGTGACTTTCAGCAAATTAAAACACTCTAAATGGCATTGTTAAGCTAATTGAAATGACTTTGTTTGTATTTTAGTGAAACTATTTCCACTTGATTAAATCCTGCACCACATAAAATATGACTACAAATTTTAATTTCTCTGTCTTGTTGGCCGTCCACTATAAATTTTTCCAGCTACTGCTTCTGTTATTGGGGTCATGCTTTGATGGCTATTGCTCGTTTTATCATAATGGAAAAAGTTGGAGGAAGAGAGGAACTTACGTGATTCTGAGAGAGGAAGGAGGAGGAAGGATGGAATGAATCAAGATTAAAATAGTCTCAAAGGGACAAGATGGCTCTCTATAGTTAAAATAATGGGGTGAACCATGATAGAAGAGCCACCGTGTTACAGGTTAGACCTTAAATGTCTCCCCTAGGTTCACATGTTTGAATATGTGGTCTGTAGCTGATGAAGCTATTTTGGGAAATTGTGGAACCTTTGGGACCTGTGCATGGCTGGTTGAGGGGGGTTAGTAAAACCAGTGTAAGTTTTTCAGGATTATAACCTGACCTCATTTCTAAGCTCTCTGCTTCCTGATCCGTTACTATGCAAGCCAGCAGCAGCTACCAGCTCCTACCACTATGGAGTGAGCGTCTCCAGCCACCATGCCTTGTCACCATTCCTTGTCTGCCATGATGGACTGGTTTTTCCAAACTGTGAGCCAAAAAAAAAAAAAGAAAAAAAAAAAAAAAAAAGAAAGAAACCTATCTTCCTTTAGGTTGCTTTTGTCAGACATTTGGTCTCAGTGGTGAGAAAAGATACCCGATGATTTTGTGTTCCTTCCTAGTTAGTCAAAGTGCTGGGATATCTAAACTGGGTAAGGTGACACACATTCCAACTTTGGAGAGCTGAAGCAGGGGGATTGCAAGTTCCAAGTCAGCTGGTGATGTCTACTGAGACCTTGTCTCAAGATAGAACAAAACAAAAGGACCAAAGAGTTTCTATCTTATTATTGGACAAACAGGAGCCATCCCTGTCCCCCGCCTCATTAGCAAGATGATAAGGAAACAAGAGCTTCAGTAGAGGAGAGCAGAGTGACCCCTGAGCTGGCAGCCAGGTCTGCTCATTACCAAAGGACTCTTAATTATGAGTCATCACAGAGGCACAGAGTCACCGTTTCATGTCAAACCCCACTCCCTTCATTCAACACAGAAGAACCCAGAACACTGTAGCCCAATTTCCGTGCCAGAGCACCTTTCAAGTTGGGCACTGGGAGTTCTGAACATAATTTCTCAATTTTATGAGCAGCGGTGTCACTGAACCTCCCAGACTCCGACTGCTTACTTGAACAAACTCAGAGCACATCACGGCCGTACTTCATCCCATCCACCTCATTAGCGACAGTTTAATAGTATTGTGATTTAGGACATCTCGTCTTCAAGTTGTCAGTGTTTGCCCGTTAATCAAAGGAAGCAAAGGAAAAAAAAATGTACTACCCTGAGCAGTTACAAGGTTTAATGAGCAAGGGTGTTCTTTATCAACAGTCCTGGTAAATTTATCCTCAAGGTATTTTATACCTCAGAAGCACAGAGGAAATGGAAGTGACACAAATACAAAGGGACATCTCGGGGCAGACATTTTGAGTCTTGTTAGTTCTGTGTCCAATGGATTAAAATCGTTCTTGGAGCTTTCTCTGCATTATCCATCACTGGGTCTACCTGCATCTTTGTGCCTGCTCCCTCTCTTGTTCTTTATCTTTGGCATTACGATCTCCTAATCTCTGGCTCCCAAATGTAAGGAGTCCATGAAGAATATGGACTCGGGTTTTTGTTTTTTGTTGTTGTTGTTGTTTTGTATCTTTCTTTTACTTGGAAGTCTAAAGTCCTGACAAGTTTTTCTTAGCGACATTGACCTTGTAGCTCTATAGAAGCAGTCAGTTTCTAGCTCCTAACAACTTTCCCGCGAGTGGACATTCTTGCCCCGTCTCCTACACACCCTCATGACATATTAGAATTCTACCCATCTGCTGTCTTGCTTCTGGTGTGGCCTGCCCTCGGCCCATTTTTAGATCAGCCAATGTGGTCCTGAGTAGCCTGAGCCATTTTTCATACAACTGGTCTCCTTCCAGCAGTTTCATATGGCCTCTTGCTGTAAATCACTCTGGGAAAATAAATGTCCCCTATCCATTAGTGACTTTCTACCACAAGCCAATTTAAGCCACAAACTAGACAAGACTTGTTAATGGCCACTTAAATACATTCCTGCAGCCCGACCTGGAGACCTTCAGCCAGCTTCAAACCTCACCAGCTTGTGTTCAAAACACACAACGGCAACAAGGTCACAGGTCATCAGACCCTCATCAGGTAGGAAAACCATGCCCCCTGGTTTGTCTAGGATCCTTCCAGTTTGCCCCTGCTATCCCAGTGTAATATGGATCATTTCCCTTTCAAAACCACTCGAGCTTGAATGACAAGACTCTATAAGGTAGTGATGGCGATGAAAAAAAATAATCGTCTAGATAGTAAGTCACTTATTAACCATTAGTTGCACGTAAAGGTCTTGTGTGTCTTACCTCATTTCAACTCTGGTACAGTGCTAATAAAGGAGGCATCACCATTATCCCCATTTTGCAGACCAGTCCACTGAGGTCTAGGTTCACTAATCAGCCCTGCCAACCAAAGAGTGAGATTGTACTTCATCCAGATCCCTTCTGGGGCTGTTGGTTACTTATAGTTCCCTAGAAAACTGTGCCCTGTTGTATAAACACCTACCCCTGCTTATGAGAGCCCATGCTCCCTTTAGCAGCCCTGCCAGTCACCTAAAGGCTTACACTGTTTCTTGCTCTTGTGAGGAACTGACTCTGCAGAGGGATCCAGCTGAGACCATACCCTTGTTTAGCTCTCTCTCTCTCCCTGGCCTAGTTGTATTGCTCTCTTCTCCCTGCAAAGTCTTTCTTAGTAAACTGCTTGCCAAAGGCTCCCTCTACGAGTCTCTGGGTCAAGGAGCCTGGCCCATGGTATCCAGTCAGCAGGGGGACAAGTTAGAACTCGTTTGTCCTCGTAATACCACTACAAGGGCCACCACACTGTCCATGTTTCACAGATGAACCCAGGAAGCTTGCAGAAAGTGAGGCAAGGCCACCAAGAAGCAAGAATTGAGGCTCATACATATACCCAGGTCCACCTTTTATCAAAGGACACACACACACCACACACACACACACACACACACACACACACACATTCATACACACACTCATTTGCTACTTAGGCCCTTAAACCTACTGTTACATAGCCCATTCTATGCAGAATTTGTGACCTGGGCTTCCATCAGGTGACATTTTTTAGAGGGTAGAACCCTCTGTCTTTCCAACCCTACAGAGCCAAGCAAGCAGTGGCTCTTTCTGAGCTGCACTTGAACACATATATAATTCCCGTAGAAATCATATTACTCTGAAAATAACCAAAGTGGTTATTCTTTAGCTATGCATAAGCACAATGGGTCCATATGTATTAAAGCAACAATGGACACAACCACACATGTCACAATCTAGAGAGGCAAGTCACATCTGTGGTGTTTCTGAGGGTCACAAAATAAAACGGAAGGAAAAGAGAAGAAGCCCACATTCTAACTACTGGTTATGTGATATATTTGACAAGTCACCCAATGTCCTCAGTACTCAATTTGTTCTGTAAGAAAAATGCCTGCCCAATCAATCCACAAATTGGAGGGTCAATAGGATAGAATACCCCCCTTTTCCTGCTTCTTTTTGTCCACTTTTATAATTACAGAGTCACTAACTTGAACCCTTGTCCTAGGTCTAATAGTAGTTCGGATGTGCTCTGCTTTGTTTCCACGAAAAAAGGACATCCTATTTGATGATAAAAGGTTTCCATTAAAAACGGAGAGCAGATAAAAGGAGGACCTTCAGCCGCAAGGCCCCAGTTGATTCATAAAAACATGGAATGAGTCATGTTGCCTCTCAAGGCAGAAACTTATAATCAATGGGACTCTTTGACCGGCCAATTCCAGCCCAGTGAAGGATGACAGGCCCAGTGGGCCATCTCCACAAGCTATTCCAACACTGCTGCCTTGCAAACTGATTAATTCTGCTTCTCACTTGCAAAAACAAAAAAAAACCCCAAAAAACAAAAAAACCAACTCAATCTGAGCTCACTACTGTACAGACCTAGTACAGCTTCTGTAGAGAGGGGTGTGTGTGTGTGTGTGTGTGCGTGTGTGCGTGTGTGTGTGTGTGTGGTGTATGTATATACATTTTTAGGCTCCATTAAAGAACACATTTGTATGCCAGGCTTTGAAAAATCACCTTCTCGACTCCTCACTTTTATCTTGAGAAATTATTTCAAAACATCCCTGCCCCTATAGGCATTTTCTGGCAGTTAGCAGGAGGCTACAAAACACGGGAAAGCTGAAGAATACACGCTGATTTGTACTGCACATGAAACCCATTGCTTTTGGAACTGTGGCCCTAATAGTTATTCTTGGAATATGTCCTCAAGAGTCCTAGACCTCCATCTTCAGTGTGAATGAAAGTTCATACGCCTCTCTCTCTCTCTCTCTCTCTCTCTCTCTCTCTCTCTCTCTCTCTCACACACACACACACACACACACACACACACACACACCACTCCTGTATGTGTGTATACATAGGTGCATGATATTTTTGAAGAGATGGTTAAGGACGGGGAGTTACTCATACACGGTAATTATACTAGGTCGATGGTCTTCTATCAACAAATAAAGAAAAATGACATCCCATAACCCCCCTCCAAGCTACCCCCTCAATCCATTCACCTGTCACCACTTACTTAGAATATGCAGTGTGCCAACTGTGCTGGATGCTGGCGATTTATTGGCAAATGGGGTGGGTAAAACCTCTGCCTGCTGGGATCAATCACCCTGGCTTCCTAAGAGTTAATGAAAAGAACAGTACAGGATCCTCAGATTGCCTAAATGCTTCCTCTCTTACACTGAAATTCTCTGCTCACCAGAACACCGTTTAATGTCACGAAGGACGGGGTTCATATATGAAGAACTAACCATGGATCTGCGCTGGCTGCTCTCACCAGCTGCCTCCCGATCTGGCTAATAAAACCCACCTGCTGTCAAGGTGGTGCAGGGGCCAAAAGGAGCCCTTTGCATTTTTTTTCCTGCCTTCAGATCATGTTTGTAGGTGCTGGCTTTCTTTCCAAATCTGTCCTAGGCAGGTTTGAGTATGCTGCTGTTTCTAAGAAGTAGAAACACCAAGGGCTTAGGAGATCCAGATTCATAGTTACTATAGAATGTTGGGTCCAGTGAGCAGCTCCATTAGTCTGCACTCCACTAGAATTCAGGGGCACGGGAGTGCAGTGTGCCCCCAGGCAGAGACAAGCTTTCTCACTTATTACACACTACTGGGGAAATCCCTGATGGTCTAGGCACAGGCATGTTTCCCCATGAGAAATGCGAATAGAGGACCTCTGAGCGTGTGGGCTCCTTCTGAGGCCAGCACAGGAGCTCCTAAGGATGAGGCAAGCAGAAGATGCAGTGGGGGAGAGAGGGCTGCATCCCTGGCCTCACCTTTCACCCAGCTTACAGGCTGAGGATTTAACCCTCTTCATTCTCAGTTCCTTCCCTCACCTAAGTACTGGGAAGGAGGTGTACAAGGGAATGGACCTTGTCCTCAGCCCCATTTAGACACATAAAGGTGAAAAGGGAGATCAAGTGTCAAGCAGCAGTCAGACCACTTACTGGTAGCTCAGCGATCTTGGCAGATCATTTATTCTCCTCCTCCCAGCCCCCAGCCTCCGTTTTCTCACCTCTAAAGCTGGGCACCTGACTTACTGGGTCTCAGAAAGTATTAAACGGGATCGTATATGTAAAACTCCAGACAAAAAGAAACAAAAAGAAAACTAGCACCGGGAACTACGATTACATGGTGATTGCTATTTTTTTAAACCACGCTAACGATTAAGTCCCACCCTTATGTCCCTCCCAATGTTAGCAGCTGAGTTGTCCTACAAGAGGGGCACCAGGCAATTTTCCAGACCTCAAGTCCTAGGCGCCACTATCCTTCCTGTCATCCTACATCTGGTGTGGGGAGAAGGACCACCTCCGAGCATCCTGAGCCCAGGCTCCCTTGGCTTGGGCACCCAGGAGGTTCTGGGAGCCAAGTGTGGATGCAGAGAGGGTGCTCGCTGACTGTGGGTGCTGGGTACCTGGGCAGCATCTCCAGTCTAGGCTCTCCCACCCACTGCCGGTGCGCCCAGCGTGTAAAGAGAGAAAAACCAAAAAGTCGTGGATACTGGACCAGGCTTTGACGCGGATCTTGAGCTCGCCGTCCTGTGGCTCCGGCATGGCCTTTCTGGAGAGCCTCAGCTTGTTGAGCCCTCCGAAGCCGGCCAGCACCACAGCGCGCATCTCCTGGGCATCCCCGAGGCGGTGGGAGCCGTCGCCGCCCTCAGCAGGCTCTTTGCTGGTCTCCTTCTCGATCATCTGTTCAGTCTCCTCCGCTTTCTCTATGCCTTCCTTAGCCATGGCGCACGAGGGGCCGCGGGGCGCACTGGCTGCGGTTGTGAAGGGGGTCGGGGCTGCTCTCCCGCGGGTTCCTCCTGTTGAATGTGGGATGCTCTTCAGTGCAATGGCTGCAACCTCTTGTGAGCGGAGCCGCGGTCCACCGCCTCCGCCGTAATCCTCAGAGGAGCCGCGCCCTGGCGCCCCACCCCCTCCCTCACATTTCCTTCTACTTACTCCAAACCAAATCTCAAGTCCACTTTTTGTGCTGGTCCTAAATCAGGAAATTTGTCTCAACATTAATAACAGATTTCCCCAAGACTCTTGAATACAAACACAGCAGGAGCGGCCAGCTGGATACTCCAACCCCTCGAGTGGGCCAAATACTTGGGTATATACGGCACAGACTGTGGCGCCTTGAAATGGACAGAGACGAATGTCTGGGCCTGGAGGATGCTGCTGCTAGAGACAAGGTTGCCTCTTCTTCCGCGGGTAGGCAGGGGTGGGAGGGGTAGCTGGGAAATTGGGCTGTTTCCCATCTGCTGGTTCTGAGTGGAGCTGTCAGGGAGGTGCGGGAAGTTAAAGATCCATCCCAACCAAGGCTCCAAAGAGCCAGGTCCAGTCTTTTCCCTCTGGACCCCCCTTGTCACCAGGGATGCTCTTTCTGGACTTCTGTGGCTTCCTTATGACAGCTAGTTCTTAGGACCCATGGTTTTTTTTCTAGCAAAGAGGCTCCCAGAACAAGTCTGTTTCCTGTTGGGACCTCCAGAAGACCAAGTACCTCCTGACCAACACTCCTCTCTCTCTCTCTCTCCCTCTCTCCCTCTCTCCCTCTCTCCCTCTCTCCCTCCCTCCCTCCCTCCCTCCCTCCCTCCCTCCCTCCCTCCCTCCCTCTCTCCCTCTTCCTCTCTCCCTCTCTCCCTCTGTCTCTCTCTCTCTCTCTCTCTCTCTCTCTCTCTCTCTCTCTCTCTCTCTCTCTCTCTCTCTCTCTCTCGTTCTCTCTCCCCCTCCCTCCCCCCTCCTTCCTTCCTCCCTCTCCTCCTTTCTCCCTTCCCCTCCCTCCCCCTCCTTCCTCCTTCCCCCTCCTTCCTCCTTCCCCCTCCTTCCTCCTTCCCCCTCCTTCCTCCCTCCCCCTCCTTCCTCCCTCCCCCTCCTTCCTCCCTCCCCCTCCTTCCTCCCTCCTCCTCCCTCCCCCTCTTTCTTCCCTCCTTCTTCCCTCCCCTCCTTCCCCCTCCTTCCTCCCTCCCCCTCCTTCCTCCCTCCTTCTCCCTCCCCCCTCCTCCTCCCTCCCCCTCCTTCCTCCCTCTCCCTCTTTCCTCCCTCCCCCTCCTTCCTCCCTCTCCCTCTTTCCTCCCTCCCCCTCCCTCCCAATCCCTCCCCCTCCTTTCTCCCTTTCCCTCCCTCCCCTACCCACACACCTGCCTTTTGTTTTGCAAGCTTACAGAAAAACCTGTACTTTCCCCAGCAGTGTTTGGTGACACATCTGCAGTAAGGAAGCTAAGGTAGCAGAGAAACCCTGTCTCAAAAAGCCTAAACAAGAATTTAAAATTGCCGGCACAGTGTGTGTGTGTGTGTGTGTGTGTACACACGTGTGCGCCCACGTGCAATGCCTTCAATTCCAGAATTTCAGCACCCGGGAGGCAGAGACAGGTGAATCTCTTGAGAATTTTTGGGTAGCCTGGACTACAAAGTGAGTTCCAGGGTGGCCAGGAATACACAGTGAGACCCTTTCTCAAAAAACAAACAAACAAACAACCCACACACAAAAACAAAACTACAGATGCAATCCAATCATATCCATCACATAATAAATTCTGATTCTTCAAAAAGGTCATTGGTGCTGTCTTAAAAAAGGAGAGAGGAGTTGCCTTGTGCAGTCCAGAGATCCAATTTCTCAGCGGGTGCATGTTTCAGTTTAGGCAGGTTCCATCCTTGAGCTCTCAGGTGACATTTATCCTTCCTGAGCCCCAATACCAATATTCAGTGTCCTAGTTGGGGTCACTATTGCTGTGATGAAACACCAGGACCAAGGCAACCTGAGTAAAGTCAGGGCAGAAACTCCATCAGAACAGGAACCTGGAGGCAGGAGCTGATGCAGAGGCCGCAAAGGACTGTTACTGCCTTGTACTTCATGGCTTGCTTAGCTTGCTTTCTTATAGAACCCAGGACCACCAGGCCAGGGATGGCACCACCCACAATAGGCTGGAACTCCCCCCATCAATCAGTAATTTTAAAAAATGGCTTAGAGCTGGATCTTATGGAGGCGTTCTCCCAATTGAGGCTTTCTATTTTCAGATATCTCTAGCTTGTGTCACGCTGCTATAAGACTACTCAACACATCCACGAAATGGATGTACCCCATTTTTATTCTTCATTGTGTAAGGGGCTGTGGTGGTTTATCTCAGAGATGGTGAAGATCTTGGTCCCAGTGTGTGAGGATGTTAGGACACAATGATCTCAGGCGTGTGGCAGAATGACCCCCATGACAGTCAGTCTCTCCTCCTCCTATTTCTCCTGTGCCTCTGTTTTAAAGCTTCGGCTCACCTGGAAAAAGTAATTATGTCTTCTGCACCTGCTGTGCCCTTGACTTTGGATGCTCTGCCCACTACCTTTATTAGGGTTAATTCCTAATCAAGAATCATCCAGAGAATCACTTTCTTGTGCAAAGTTCACCAACTTCCAGGCTGGATTCTTCACTATTAATGTCTCTGTCAGTTTGTAACTATAACATGTTTGATGAACGATTGAGCCAATGTAAGCAGATGCCTCCGTGGAATTCCGGAGGATGGAACTATCAGCTCATCCTATGGGGTTGTAGGAATTCTCAGGAAGAAGGGGCCATGTGAGCTAGTTCTGTAGTCCAAGAAGGTTCCAAGTCCACTGAGGCACATACAAAGGTAACAGGTGAAGGGGATCTTCAGAGACTGCTCGTTGGTTCTGTGAGCTGCAGTCCCTGCAGAGGAAGCCTAAGAAAGCAACATTTGGGGATAGTCTCTGAATTATATCTTCTTCTTCTTCTTCTTCTTCTTCTTCTTCTTCTTCTTCTTCTTCTTCTTCTTCTCCTTCTCCTTCTCCTTCTCCTTCTCCTTCTCCTTCTCCTTCTCCTTCTCCTTCTCCTTCTCCTTCTCCTTCTCCTTCTCCTTCTCCTTCTCCTTCTCCTTCTCCTTCTCCTTCTCCTTCTCCTTCTCCTTCTCCTTCTCCTTCTCCTTCTCCTTCTCCTCCTCCTCCTCCTCCTCCTCCTCCTCCTCCTCCTCCTCCTCCTCCTCCTCCTCCTTCTCCTTTTTCTCCTCCTCCCCCTCCCCCTCCCCCTCCTCCTCCTCCTCCTCCTCCTTCTTCTTTCTTCTTCTTCTTCTTCTTCTTCTTCTTCTTCTTCTTCTTCTTCTTCTTCTTCTTCTTCTTCTTCTTCCTTCTTCTTCTTCTTCTTCTTCTTCTTCTTCTTCTTCTTCTTCTTCTTCTTCTTCCTTCTTCTTCTTCTTCTTCTTCTTCTTCTTCTTCTTCTTCTTCTTCTTCTTCTTCTTCTTCCTTCTTCTTCTTCTTCTTCTTCTTCTTCTTCTTCTTCTTCTTCTTCCTTCTTCTTCTTCTTCTTCTTCTTCTTCTTCTTCTTCTTCTTCTTCTTCTTCCTTCTTCTTCTTCTTCTTCTTCTTCTTCTTCTTCTTCTTCTTCTTCTTCTTCTTCTTCTTCTTCTTCTTCTTCCTTCTTCTTCTTCTTCTTCTTCTTCCTTCTTCTTCTTCTTCTTCTTCTTCTTCTTCTTCTTCTTCTTCTTCTTCTTCTTCTTCTTCTCCTCCTCCTCCTTCCCCTTCCCCTTCCCCTCCCCCTCCCCCTCCCCCTCCCCCTCCTCCTCCTCCTTCTCCTTTTTCTTCTTCTCAGAAGAGATGGGAACCATCAAAAGCTTCAAATACAAAAACAAACAAGGGACCAGAATTACCAGAACTGCATTTTGAGGTAATAATATTGGCAATAAGTGGGCATCAAGTGAGGTCATAGCTCCCAGGAAGCACAGTGATTGGTTAGTGATGAGAGCTTAGACTTAGAGCTTGGGCAGAAGCCGATGATGCAAGTGATAGGTGCCGGTTATGCACTGGAGGGAGAGGCAGAGGGAGGCAGAACAGATGGTCCCCTTAGCCAGCTGAACTTTATCGTAAACCCAATTAAGAGCCCTATTCACTTTGTGAGATAGGGTATTTAGGCTGGATTCAGTTCTGGAACAAGGATTGGCGTGCCCGTGGTTTATTTTGGAGGTAATCCCAGGAAGCTTGGGTTATGAATTAGAAAAGTGAGACAGAAAAATGGTAGAAGTCAATACAGAGGTGCATTTAAGAGCAGATTACCACAATGGATGAATAGAGTTAAAACCATAGAAGACCTTTGGGATACATTGTGGATGAAATAAATCCCAGAGTTGTCTCATTCAAGAAGCAGGGAACTTGCTATTTATTCGCTGAACTCTGTGTATGGCTGGCCAAGAGCGGCTCCTGGAAGCGTTTGATCTATCCTGCCCTAGGTGTCTAGCAGAGAACCCTCAGGCTGAGAACTTCCCCTGCTCTCCATGGGAGGCTGTCGTTTTGCACATGGAATCAAGTGGGTCATAAATAGAGCTGGCTTCAGTGTTGGTAACAGAGCAATGTACGGCGCCATGTGGGCCATGTCTACTGTTCTAGACATTGAGTATGATATAAGATTTGATTATCTGAATAGCCTCATGAGGTAAGGATGACCATGTTCACCACTCAGAAGGGAAGTTGAGTCTTAAGTGACTTGGCATATCTAACACATTGGTTCTTTTGGATAAGAGAAAACTGACTCCCAACTTCATTCTCCTAGCATCTTACCATGTGTGTTTGTTGAACTTGGTCAAACCAGTTCTATCCCTGGTTGACATTACTCAGTGGGATTTTAAAATATGTCGGCTATTTTCTTGGACTAATTTCTCTATTTCACCAAGGCCCTTTGTGTTGTTTTTAAGTGTTTTGCTCTGACACATGGGAAGAAAATCTATTTTGCAGTTCACACACCGCCTATTCAGGAGGTGCTGTCTGTCTTATATAGCGTGTTAAACTATCAAATAATTATTCCTTACAGTTGAATCTTCTGGCTGCTAAAATCCCCAGATCAAAGCTGGTAGGCAATTGATTATCACAATAACCAAGAGGGGACACACCACACTGTGAGCTACTTGGAGAAGAATCAGTCCTCTGAGTCCTATGTAATACTCTCTGTCAGCATTTGTAACGTTGATCCTCTCTAGTAGAACGTAGCAAGAGCGACACTGGCATATCTCCACATAACATCAGTCAGCTTATATTTGTTGTAAAATGGGTTATGCCAGCATTTTCTCAGCGCTTCCCTTGAGAAATATCTTACCGTAAAGGGCAATGTCAGACACTGGCATGGTACCACTGTTGGTACAATGGGGGTATTGCAGCTCAGCTCTGGACCATAAATGGCTCCAGGAAAGAGCATTATGCATGTGTTTGTGAGTGCGTCCATACATTTGTGCAATGTGCGAGCACGGCGCGTGCATGTGTAGGAACAGAGATGAAGATTGAGAAAGGGGGAGGGGAGAAGAAGGGAGGAAGGATGGCAAGGGAAAAAGAGAGGGAGGAAATAGGAGAGAGAGGAGGGGAGGAAATGAGGAAAGAAAGGAAGGAATTGCAGGGTAGAGAGGAAAAGGGGAGAGAATTTAAATTCTTTAAGGTTCTTTTAAAGAGGCACAATGTCAGGTTAAGTTTAACAGTCTAGTCCAATTGATGTATATTGATTTAGGTTGGGCTGTTCAGAAGCAAACTTTTCTTAATGCAGAGAATAAACAGATATAAAAAATCACATTGAAAAAGATTAATATGAGTTTATAAATGATTTTCTAAAATAATTTGAAGTGACTCAGCAAGTTTCTAGAGAAATAAACCACTTGTGTGATGACCAATGCATTCAGGTATGCCTTTAATCATGTTTATTCCACTGCATTATCTTCAATCCAGTTAGAATAATTTGTTATGCATCACTCACAATAGTTACTCTTTGGGATAATCTTGTGCCTTAGTAGCTGGTCCCATTCTACATAGGAGATATTTGAATGCAAGCCATTTTCCAACATCACCAATTTTCTGTGGCAGAGCTGGGCATTGAAATGGGAGCCATATCACTTCAAAACATGGATTATTAACCATTGCATAATAATGTCTATAGTTTTTTATTTTATTCCACATTTTTAACTTTTTGAAGATCCATTTATTTATTTTATGTACACATGTGGGTATACCTGCCTGTGTGTGTATGTACATGTACCACATGCACACAGGATCCTATGAAGGTCAGCAGAGGGCATCAGATCCTCTAGAACTGGAGTTATAGGCAGTTGTGAGCCTCTATGTGAATTCTTGGACTTGAACTACAGTTCTCTAAAAGAGGAGTGCCCACTCTTAGCCACTGAGACATCTCTGTAGCCCCTACATACTTTTATTCTTAAGGATACTTCCTACCTCCAATGGCCCAGAATCTAGTCTAGTTTTGTCATATCCTCTTGCAAAGGGGGCTGAGAGTTGTAGAGCCCATCAATGAAATGATAGACTCCCAGGAGTAAGTTGGAGTTCAGTTATTAGTGGTAAGGGGAGAGATGATATTGGAAGTAATAGTAGGACCTCCCTCAGATAACACTGTGAGATGGTGGATGGAAGGTATGGGGAATAAAGGGAAACCCTGGCTCCTCTGTTGAAACAGTATCACTTAAATAACCTTGATCCTGAGACTTGATGCTATTTTTCCATTAATTCTTCCCAAACATTTTTTTTTTAGTTATTGTATTGTATTGTGTATGTGTGTGTGTGGTATGTGTGTGTGCGTATTTGTACATGTCCATGTGTATGTAGTTGTCCACAGATACCAGAAGAGAGTGTGTGTAAATCCCCTGGAACTGGAGGTGGATGCCCAGAACTGAACTCTGATCCCTGAAATACTTTTAGCCAGTAAGCTTTATCTCCAGCCTCAAATATACATTTATGCATTGTGTTTTTATCTCCATGGTGTTCAATTGAAGTTTGAAGTTTAGTGGTATAAATTAATAAATTAATAAGAAAACCCTACCCTTTTCCCGTAACCTGGAGGTACTACCCCTAAGAAGAACATTTTAGGTCTGTATTTGCCAGATCATGAACGATTAAAATTGGAACCGTTTTACCTGTTCCGTCTTGCCCTTTTATTCACAAGCAGCTATTGTCTACGGAGAGATGATTTTTATCGATTGTTTTGTATCGCTTGGTAAACATGGTTGGCCAAGTGTGGAGGAGAATATACCACACAGGACCAAGTGAGGAAATTTAAATGAGGCAGTTTATGTCTTTGAAGCCTCATTCATGCTACAAGATGATTTCTCAGTGATTTCTCTTATCCCTTTCTGCATATTACGGAGGGTTTTCCCCTAGTGTGAGGCTGTGTGATTTCTTCTATGAATTATCATACAATAATGCTGTCTGCTCCTTCCAAATGCTGCGTAGAGATGTGTTTCCCCAAAGCCCTTTGATATAGATCATTGTGAATAATGGTAACTGAATAGGTATGCAAAATCCAGGTTCAAAAGCAAATAAAACCTTGACTCCTCAGATAGGGTCCATTAGAAACTAGATCTGGGGAGAATTCTTCTGCAAACATCTGTCTTTCCGCCCTTCCCTCCCTCCCTCCCTCCCTCTCTCCCTCCCTCCCTCCCTCCCTTCCTTCCTTCCTTCCTTTCTTCCTTCCTTTTTTCTCTCCCTCTGTCCCTCCCTCCCTTACTTCTCTTCCTCCTTTCCTCCTTAAACCACCCCTTCCTTCTCTCCCTCCTTCCTTTCCTCCCTTCCTTCCTCTCTCCTTCCTTCAGTCACCCTTTCTTTTCTTCCTTCCTTCCTCCTCCCTCCCCCTCATTCTTTCTTTGTTTCTTTCGAGATTATTACGCTGTACACCAAGGTAGCCCCACAGCTACTTTGGTTCTCTTGTTTCCCTGACGTGTCTGCTTCGAGCTGAGCCAGGGTTTTTTACAGAGTGCTGTTTCTGTTATTATTTTATTGGCCGGTATCCAGCTTGTTGGCTTTTCCTCAGGATCATGACTGTGTGAAGCTGTAAGATTTGGATACAGCTGAGAGTGCAGGAAGGACACACTTAGCTTTTTCTTCTCTGAGGTTAAATGGCTTAATTCCCAGAAAGTGGGGAAAGTTCTTCAGGGACAGGAATCCCACCCATTGCCTCTTAGCAAGTACCTCCTCCTCATAGAACTTACATAAAGTAAGAGGGCTAGGAATATTATTTAACCATCTGTCATTCAGTCATGCACCAGTCTACCACCAAGTCCCTACATTCTTAGTAGGTCCTGAGCAAAGCAGCTATGTAACCAATGTTCCTTAACCTCTCCTAAGGAAAATTTGAGGGAAGGTTATATATTTTATTGTTATGTGAGGGCATTTTTGCTGTATGTATGTATGGGCATCATGTACATGCTTCATGCCCACAGTGGTCAGGAAATAGCATCACATCCCCTGAACTGGAGTTATGGATGATTGTGAAAATCACAATGTGGGGTCTGGGAGTCAAAGCAGCTGCAAGCAAGTGCTTGCTTAATCGATGAAGTCTATCTCTCTCCCCATCAATCTTTCTTTTTAAAAATCCATTTGGGGAAAAAAAAAAAAGTTGCTGGGCGGTGGTGGCGCACGCCTTTAATCCCAGCACTTGGGAGGCAGAGGAGGCGATCTCTGAAAGGCCAGCCTTACAGAGTGAGTTCCAGGACAGCCAGGGCTATACAGAGAAACCCTGTCTCGAAAAAACCAAAAAAAAAAAAAAAAAAAAAAAAAAAAATCCATTTGGGTGTTTGGCGAGGCTGTGTGTACATGTTGTATGCAGGTGCATGTGTGTGCATGTGGAGGTCAGAGGTCAACATGAGGTGTCTTCCTCAGTCACTTTTTTCTTTAAAAGGCAGTGTCGCTCATTGACCATGGACCTAGAATGACTGGTCAGCAAACTCTGGTATCTGCCTGTCTCCCTCCCAAAGTGTTGGAGTTACAGACACAAGCACCCAGGTTCTAGTGTTCTGAATTTTACCAACTAAGCCAGCTCCCCAATGCAAAATTCTTAGTCTGTATCGCTTTATCTTTCAATTTGTAAAATGTGGATGTTGATCACTTGCTTTGATCCCAGACACTGTTTCACATGCCACTGTTCCCACTTCCCAACAGTGTGAGGTTTAGGCTCTGAGATGCTAAGACAGTTTTGCACATGAAATGAGAAGTAGATAACTGATTTACAGGCATGTAAAAAATGGCATGGGATGTATGATGATCCCCAAATATTATTTCTCACACACAGTAGTTGATTGATGCATAATAACTACTGTTTTACTCCCTTCAGGAATAGGGCTTGGTGCCTTCCTTGTGTGTGTGTGTGTGTGTGTGTGTGTGTGTGTATGAAGAGGGACAGGGAGGAGACAGATAGACCACACGCTGTAATGCTCCAAGGATATGGATACTGGTACAGGGCCAAGGCATGCAGAAGGAAAGCACCTAGGTCCTAGAATTGAACAGGCTATACATCCCAGTCCTGGTTCCATTGACCTCTTCCCAGCTGTGAAACCACTGGTGGCGATCCTAATGCTTTCTGTTTTTTTATTGTTTAATTTGCAAAACGTGTATATTGATCATGCTGTCTTCCTAGATTTGTGGGGAAGTTAAAAGAGGCAATGCAAATCAATGTCCGTTCTTGGAAAAAGCATGCCTTGCTTGAAACTCCTTTTACTAGATCACTTAGTATTTCAACCACTCCTTAACTGAGAAAGGTTAGGGCTCCATGTTAGCCTTTTCTGAACTCTACCTAGAGTTGTGCATTGCTCTCTTAGGATATTGATGGATGCAGGGTTAAAGAGAATTTAATAGTCAAATTAACTAGGGACATGTGCAGTTAGGTAGCCTTCTTTAACATGGGTTTCTAGCCTAGTGTGATTCTTGACCCTCCAAATTGGGCTATGGACTACAGCTTCATCCAAGCATACTTGACTTCCAGGCCTTTTCTACTGCAGTTCACATAGGTGACAACCTCAGGTGTCTTGTGGGGAAAGCTGTTGTAGGAAAATCAATCCATACTTACTTCTGAGTACTTGCTCAGCATCAAACGCCATGGAAGGGCAAGAGAAGAAAATGTCATGACCCCTTGCCTTCAAGTTTCTGAGAGGCTTATTAGGAGAAAACAGAACCAAAGCATTGTGAGAACACATCAATCTAAATTTGGAACCAGGATGCTATGAGTCAAATAAAAATAGCTCCTTTGCGGGGTACAACAGAGAGTGGAAGGGACTGAGGCAACCAAGAGCATGGAGGGCATTGCAAAGGGGAAACTCTCCACTCAGCTGTGATGCATTGTATTATTTTAGTTTTCTGTTGCTTGACAGATACCAAGGAAAAAATACTATAAAGGAGAACAAATTTGTTATGACTTACGGTATCAGAGTTTCCAACTGACTATCAGCTGCCTCCTTTGTTTCTGGAATGTGGACAGACAGAATATCTTGGTGGAAGGCTGTGGTGAAACAGGGCTGCTCCACATCATGGCCACCTGGAAGCAGAGACAGAAAAAAGCCAGTCACTCTTTACTGACACATGTCCCACTTGGTTACTGTGGTGGTTTGAATATGCTTGGCCCAGGGAGTGGCCCTATTTGGAGGTATGGGCTTGTTGTAGTGGGTGTGGCCTTGTTGTAGTGGGTGTGGCCTTGTTGAAGAACGTGTGTCACTGTGGGTGTGGGCTTAAGACCCTCATCCTAGCTGCCTGGGGGCCAGTTTTCTCCTAGCAGCCTTCAGATGAAGATATAGAACTCTTAGCTCCTCCAGCACCATGCCTACCTGGCGCTGCCATGTTCTTGCCTTGATGATAATGGACTGAACCTCTGGACTGGTAAGCCAGCCCCAATTGAATGTTGTTCTTATAAGAGTTGCCTTGGTCATGGTGTCTGTTCACAACACTAAAACCCTAATTAAAACACTTACTTTAGCGAAGCCACACATTCTAAACTTTCTGCTATTTGCTTCGAACAAAGCCTTCAACCCCCTGAGCCTGTGGGGGCATAATATATTCAAACTCTAACAGTCATCATTGCTGGATAAGGATGTGAGCCTAGGATTGCCAATTTAACATTCACAAGAGTCGAGTAGTCTGTTTTTTTTTTTTTTAATGCAAATTATACCACATTTATAAAAGTCCTTATGAATATAACAGAGGATGAACACAGTGTATCTGTGGACCACATTTAGCCCACACAGCTTTATTTTGCCACCTTTGGTCTTTGCCATTCATCCTCAGGTGGGATTTATTTGTTCCTTGGAACATCTGCCAGTGCCTGGGTACATTTTTTTTTTTTTTTGCCACAACTGGCATTATAGGTAACTAAGAGGCAGAGGCTGCTAAATACACTTGTCAACAGAAAACAATTTGGACATCTATGATGTTGAAAGTGCCCAAGGGAAAAGGGTTCACTCTAAGCCACAGGGCCTCAGATGTTGGGAATGTGTGACTCTGTGGTTTTTGTCTTCCTGCCTGTGTGACTTTGGAAATGTCCTTGTTCTGGTTGGTAAAAGAAGATACTTGGACTAATTGATGCTCCAGGGACTTTCCAGCCCAGGGCCTGAGGTCATATCGGTCCTCAAATTGGCAGTGACCTAGCACAAAGGCTCTGTGCAGAAATATCATTGATGGGAAATCACAGATATGGATGAAACTGGCTAGGAGTGTCCCCAATCCAGAACACTATTTGTCCTTTGGATGAATTCTGAAGCTCCTTTCCCTCAAATCTCACTCAGGACACTGGAAAAATTTGAAGCTGTTGTTGGAAGGCATCTAAATCATCTTGTATAGCTTTTATTTTTAAAAACTGTTCAAATTTTCAATGAGGGATAAGAAAATCAAAGGACATGCTCTAATTTAATATGCTGCAGTCCTTCTGAATAGAGATAGCCTTTCAGATATGGACTTGGAGTCTCGGCATTGTGTGCGCCTCTGTATCTCCTTGGCTGTCCTGAGTGAAGTGATTCTTTTATCTTTGGAGCTTAATTCAATTGTGCCCACAGAGAAAGCGAGGCAGGGTGTTAGAGATGAGGTCCATGGAGAAAGGGTGATACCCAGAGCAAGAGAAGCAGTGATGGACAAAAGACAGATGATGCAGTTTACAGGCTCCTTGGCTCACACCGAGCTCACTGCCGAGCATGCTCATCTCCAGGCAGCCTGAGTCACTCTCTGGCTGCTGGCTTAGTTTGGGATTATAGAACAGCATAAACTGAGTGGGCTCGTTTTATAAATAAGAAAGATCATGGTTTCACAAGCTGGGAATCGGAGACGAAAGCAGCAGCGGAGTCCATGTCTGTTGACAGCCTCTCTCCTGATCCATAGTGGGGACCTTCAAGCTTTCCCCTTCTGAGGTAGTAGGATGGGGGGGGGGGTCTATTGTTAGTACCGCTTCTACAGATGCTGAACCAGCTTCAATTGGGTTGCTTTAACAAAACATTCTGACTGAACAAACCACCCGGACAAGGTTCACTTGGCTTACAATTCCAGGATGTAGTCCATCACAGGGTAGAGGTCAAGGCATGAACTCACAGCAGTCAGTCCTATCATATCCACAGACAACTTAAGGGTGAATTAAATGGACCCCCGCTTTTTTTTTTTTTTTTTTTGTTTTTTTTTTTTTTGGTTTTTTTTTTTTTTTTTTTTTTTTTTTGGCTGTTTCTGCTCAGTTGGTTCTCATCACTACCATATAGTCAGGGTCCAGAGCATGATGAAATGGTACCGCTGGTGTTCAGGCCAGATCCTCCTGCCTCAATGAATAACCAAGATAGTCCCTTAAACACCTGTCCACTGATCATCTTGATCTAGACAAACCCTCAACTGAGCTCCTTGTTCAGGCCATTCTAGAGTGGGACAAGTTGTTGATTAGAAGCTAACCATCACCAAGAGTAACCCCATTTAAGAAAAATCTTCATTACTCCCCAATGACCCACCTCCTAATACAGTCAGGTCAGGGATGAGGTTTTCAACACATAACCTTGTAATATTCAATCTTCTGTATCACTCTTGTTGGCACCACTCCCTCTTTTTTTTTTTTTTTTTTTTAAACATGCTACAAGATTTTTCCAACTGGTATATGTTTCTTGGATAGAAGGCCTTTCTGAGCTGCTTTTTCAGGATTTCTGGATGTGGACCCCACCAGCCTTCTAAGAATATATGTGACTTTAGTAATGTTGAATTTTCTTCAGGGTCCTAGGGGATATCATCTATAAAATTTGACTCAACAGCAGTGTGCAAACTGCTACAAGCTCTTCTGGAATGGTAATGCAAACCTGAGGATTCAAGGGTCATGACAAAGCAGACCCCTGTCCTGGATAAAAAATTACCACCTGTATTTGCTTCTGTGTCCCTGCTAGGGGCTGTGTGACCCAGAGTCATCACATTAAACGATTATACCTTCCCTCTTTGTGATTACTCGTCCTGCAGCTTCCTGTACCTTTCTCTTTTCAGGTTAGGAAGTTCAGTCTACCAGCGTGAGCAAATACAGGTAGTTTGTGCCAGTTCCACATGCATGCGCATTGGCATAAAGAACGCAAAAGTGAAGGGCAATAGTGACCGCTGAGTAGTCTTGGTTTAGGTTTTCCTTAAAGCAGACATTGCAACTCACATTAGAGGCCATGTTGGCTGGGAGTGGATCCCAGGATGCATTGTAACAAAATGGAGAAGTCAGATCTGGAGTGAAAGAAAACAGAGAAAAGGGATATATTCTTCCTTCCTTTTTTCCTTCCTTCCTTCCTTCCTTCCTTCCTTTCTTTTTTCTTTCTTTCTCCTTTTCTTTCACCCAAAATAGATTATGATGTTTAGTGAGTTTATTTGTTTTTTTAGACAACACGGCACTAAACATATATTTACTATGACAAAATACATGAACTATCAAATTCTACCAAATAAAATAAATTGTAAGACCTGTAATTTATACTTTCAGGATTTCCTAATCTACCATAAACACTCAAGTTTGTTCATTATACATTTTTGGGTCAGTCAGAGTAGAAAACCTTTGAAAATGTTCTTTTACTTCCTATAAACAATTAGAACAAGAATATATTGCAAAGGTTAGGGCTAACAATATTCTAAGAATTCCAAATTCCAAATAGTATATTAGTAGTACCCATGAAATAACATGATCAAATCGTTAAAATGAAAATAAATTTGGGCTGGAGAGATGGCTCAGTGGTTAAGAGCACTGACTGTTCTTCTAGAGGTCCTGAGTTCAAGTCCCAGCAGCCACATGGTGGCTCACAACCATCTGTAATGGAATCTGATGCCCTCTTCTGGTGTGTCTGCAACAATGTACTCGTATACATAAAATAAATAAATTATATATATATATATATATATATATATATATATATATATATATATCAGAAGAGGAGGAGGGAGGTGAGATGATGGCAACAAGATTATGGAATTTGAAAAGCTTTTAAATGATAACCAAGAAGAGTAATTTTTAAACCTGTGGTGGAATTAAATGATTCCTAGAGGCACAGGGATTCTCACCAAGGAAATCTAAATGTCCCCTGAAGATGGCCGTGCAAGTGAAGCCAAAGGAACACGACCAGCTGAGAGGCTGAGAGGGAAGAATTGCTGTTTTCCAGATCACTGTGACTTCAAATCACAGTGGAGGCCCGCCCTTTCCCACTATGACAAAAGACCAGAAAACATTTCATAATGTTTTTGTTTTATAATTTTTAAATTGAAAGTAGATTCTTTTCCATGTAGTAGATCCTTATTGTAGTTTCCCCTCCCTCTACCACCCCCAGTTCCTCCCCTCTTCCTCTCCCCTTCAGATCCACTCCCCTTCTGTCTCTCATTAGAAAAGACTAAGCTTCTAAGAGATAACAACCAAACATGACAAAATAAAATATAATAAGATGAAGCAAAAAGTTTCATATCAAAGTATAACCCAGCAACCCAACAACCCAACAGAAAGAAGAGTCCCTAGAACAGACACAAGAGTCAGAGGGGGATCAGGCACATTTTCAAACAAGTGGGTAGTTGGTTCTTGACTCTACTAGAGATTTCCAGAAAGTAGTGTGGATCATGTTTTTCAAACTGCCCCAAATGGCCACTATCGAAGCTGGGATATTTGGGAACCAATATTTTCCTGTATTAGGTATTGAGCGTTACTTTCTGAAGAGCAATTTTCCAGAACTCCAGTCTTGCCTTCCTTGTAGAACAAGCAGGTTTCCACCACTGGAGCCCTCAGGCAGGGCAGACAGTGACCAGGTGTTCAAAGCAAGCCGCTCCAGGACCTCAGTGCATACAGACTCATGCAGGCTGGGATGGGGCGACACATACTGTAGTGTATTGATTTAAATTGTTATTATCATTGTAGCACTTACACAGACGAAAGCCAACTGTAATATTCTTATGCTTATAGCTTGTAACAGATTGTGCTAAGAAGCAAAACATGCTCGAATATTACATTTTCAAAGCAGTAAAACACAGTGCAAGTCAAAATAACAATACCTTGATGTGATGCATGGTGTACTTTGGCCAAACAAGATAAAGATTTACAGTGCAAATATGCTGACTACTAAGAGTCGATTATTTTGAAATCTACATGGCTAGATCTTATGATAACTACAATCTCCCCTGTAATGTTCTATTCTGTTTGTTTTTTTTCCTACATGCTGAAAAAAAACCCCATCTTATAGCTATGATTTTCTTGTCTTCACTCAACCCATGCACATCATTTTGTCTTCTAAGCAAATGAGGCTCTTAATTAATTAAAACTAGTTGGCCTAACACATTAAGGGAAAAGATCTGTTGGATAAGGTGGAGGCCAAAGGGGGGGGGGATGTGAAGTCAACCTTGTGACGGAATATGTCGGATGGAGAGTAAGGTGCCACGGGGTCATGTGACTCCTTGAAGAGTCCTGATCTGCCTCTAATGGTGTTAGATCTAAGATGGCTCTCAGCACACCAGTGAGATAGCAAAAATAAACCCAGGCTAGGGTAGGGTGGTGGCCATCTTCACAGGTGACAATATTGCCCCCCCCCACTCCTTTTTAGTTGCCTCATCAGGTAGAACTTTCATTGGAGCATGGTGACAATATGGCGAGATACGATTGGTCAAGGATTTAGGGGCTTGGGATTGGCTCAAACAACGTACATAAGCTTATGGGCTAGGCAATAAACTCAGATCTGCATCCTGATGCTGGTCCTGGGAGTTGGATTTCCTGGGACACATCACATGACTCTCACCCCCAATCTTGTTCCCGCAAGTGAGATGCCTCAGCAGATAAACGTGTTTGCTCTTATGCCTGATAACTTCAGTTCAAGTCCCCAGGACCAACAAGGAGAGAAGCAACACCCACAGGTTGCCTTCTGACCTGTGTCCTGGCATGCACATCCACATGAAGACACACACAAGCAAAATAAATTTTAAAATGCACGGGGGAGATAAGAATTTAGTTTCCTTCATCTACACGTAGCTTCCCTGTTTGGGCAGTACCATTTGTTGAAGGTGCTGTCTATTCTTTGATACGTATTGATGGTCTCCTAGTTGAGAAGCAGGGGGATGTAAGAAGAGTCTGGGCTTATATAGAGAAAGGAAAATAGAAGAGCTGGGCGTGGTGGGTGGCATATGTCTGTAAACTCCACACTTGAATAGTGGAGATAGAAGTATCTGAAATTTGAGGCCAGTCTGGGCTACCAAACAAGATCTTGCATAAAAAAATGAATTCAATCTATTGACACAAATGATGTTGGGAAGCTCCCAGAATCCCTGAGATTACCGAGACTCCACAGAAAACACTGAAGAAATGACACAGGACCAGGTGTTTACTACAATTCACACATGGTTTGGGTGTGTTTCCCTAAAGCTTCACATGCTCGTGTAGAGGTGTTGAAGCTTCTTAGGCAGGGCTACTGGACAGCATCTAGATGGTGAGTCACAAGCTCATCAAGACTATAAGGTCTCCTGTGAACAAGTTTTCACAAGGCATGGATGTTATAAAGTGAGGCTGCTCACTCATCTGGTTTCTTCAGTGTTCCCCTCTCCACTTCTGTTGTGACACCATCAAGGGGACCCTCACTATAGGATGACTGAGGAGGCTACTCACTCTTGAATTTTTGAGCTAGAACTCAGCAGACTAAATTAATCTATAAAGTACCCAGCCTCTGTTTTTTTTTTTTTTCATTACAGCAACACAAACCAGACTGATAGTCATAGTTATGTGAACACCAAAGCTCTACAGAGGAGACAGTGCTAGAGGAATGTTCGAGAATATCTTGGCTCTCCATGGTCCCAGCTCTGTAAATAAGCTGAAAGGACATGCATTCAGGAAGATTATTTGGGCATCTGGTTTCATCTACTTTGGTTAACAGAGCAGATTTCTTGTAAGAGGAGGTTGAGGCTGACTTAACGGAAGGGAATTCATGCCTGGTGAACTGTAAACATAGCCAAACACCCATGTGTTTAGTGAAGTCATGGTCTCTAGGAGAAAACTACTACTACCACTTTCCTAAACCAGTATGGCTTTTAAGTGTGTTCTACCTCCTTATATCCACAGATAAATGTAACTCTTACCCCTCAGCAAGGAAGCCTCTTTTTGTAGCAGACAGACCATTACAGAGAGCCACAACTTGTCAAAACGAAGAGATCATACAGGTGTCTAGCCCCAGTTGATACCTCAGGCTCAGGGAACCTTGGGAGGAAGAGATAGAAAGACTGTTACATCCAGAGGACCAGGACATCAGCTGCAAGTTAATGACATGTATATATGACAAAGATGTTGCATCATGAAATCAGCAATATGGTCGCCTAAGCAAGACCTGAACGATGACATCAGTTGATATAGCAATACAAGTAGGGAAAATCTCACGGGTCCTCCCCTAGATGAAGAGCTACAGCCAACTAATGGCTGCTAAGAAAGGGAGATTCGGTCTTCATGCTCCTTGATACGTTACTTAATCTTAAGTGATTGTCTGTAAACATATACTTATGAGCAATACTAAATGGACTCAATAGCTTGTATTTTTAATATGTATGCATGTATGTATGTGTCTATGTATGTATCTATCTATCATCTGTCTGTCTATCTATCTATCTATCTATCTATCTATCTATCTATCTCATCTATATATCTATTTATCTATCTCAGCTATGTATCTATTTATCTGTCATCTATCTGTTTGTCTATCATCTATCTATCTCTCATCTATCTCTCATCTATCTATCTATCTATCTATCTATCTATCTATCTCTGTCTATCATCTATGTATCTATCTATCTAAAGAAGATGAGGTCATACATTTGAGAGAAATTTGGCAGGACACAAGGGGAAAGAGAAGGGGATGGAGATGGAAATTATATAAATGCAGCATTCACTATGAAAAATCTTAAAATAAATAAACAAATTGAATTCAAAGAATAAGAGAAGGACATGGAGATTTTATTACTTCTATAGAGAATCACCAGGTTCCCGGTAAATTTATTTGACCTACCTTTAACTAATTATAGAAGAAACATTCCCACAAGAAGGCTATTAGGAATGGATGGCTTGTAAAAATCTGCTTGAGATTACTTTCTATCTGCATTTTTGGTCAATTGAGACGTGGCAAGGGATTTCATAGTGAGACATATGCTCAGAACTGTAAGTCTTTTTCAGTCATACAAAGCTCAAGTGTGTCTATCCCTGTCTTAGTCTGGTTTCTGTTGATGTGCTAAATACTATGACCAAAAGCAACTTGGGAGAGCAAGGTTTTATTTAGCTATGTAACTTGCAGTCCATCATCCTGGGGAGCGAAGGCAGGAGCTTGGAATAGGAACCATAGAGGGATGCTTCTTACTGGCTTGTTCCCTCTGGCTTGCTCAGCTATATTTTTATACAGCCCAGCCTAGTGGGTAGGGATGGCACTACTGGCAATGAGTTGTACCCTCTTAAATCAACCAGCAATCAAGAAATGCCTTACAGACATGGTCACATGCCAATCTGATGAAGGCATAAGGTTTCCTCTTCCCAAGTGTATCGACCAAGATGACGACCCAGATTAAACATCACAATCGGCATACCTGGAAAAGTCTCAAGACAAACATCCAAACAGGGCAACCACTTTAAGAATGTCCTGTGCATGGCTAGGAGGCACCAGAAGGGAACAGATTTAAATGCATGAAAATTTAAGTATTGCCTTTTTTTCTTTTTGCTGCTGAGTTTTTTTCTTTGGGGGTGGGTGGGTTATATCTGGTGTGGTTGTGCATGGGGATTAAAGAACTCACAAATGAATAAGTTATTTTTGGAGGTGTCAAATAGTAGAAACAGTTTGGGAAGGGAATTTGGACAAATTAAACCAAAGCCTGAAAAAGACAGAACTTTCGTCATAGTAGTGAGAAAGCTGTTTATTCTCAGGAAATAATTAAAGGTGTGTACATACATTTCAGCTCCAAGTGCTTTCACTGCAGTATTAATTGGAAGACACCACACCTAGATCTCTAAACCCATAACAACAGAGGAGGAGTAAGAGATTTGTTTCTTTTTGTATGTGTCCATACAATTTAAAACCACAAAACCTTTGAAAACCTACAGAGCAGCTTGACACATGTCAAAACTTGTGTCCTTGCATGTTGTCCTCTGAGAGGCTCCACCCAGCAGCTGACTCAGACAGATACAGACACCCACTGTCAAACTGTGGATGGAGCTTGGGGACTCTTATGGAAGAATAGGAGGATGGAATGTAGGCCCCAAAGAGGATAGGAACTCCACAGGAAGACCAACAGAGAGTCAATTAACCTGGACCCTTGGGGCTCTCAGAGTCTGAAACACCAATCAAAAAATGTACATGGGCTCGACCTAGGCCTCCTTACACATATGTGGCGGATGTGCAGCTTGGTCTTCATGTAGGTTCCAAACAAATGGATCCAGGGCTATCCCAAAAGCTGTTGCCTGTATGTGGGATATATTCTTCTACCTGGGCTGCCTTGTCTGGCTTCAGTGAGAGATGAAACACCTAGCCTCACAGAGACTTGAAGTACCAGGGTAGGAGGATACCCAGGAGCCCCCACATGCTCAGAGGAAAAGAGGAGGGGGGAGGGGGGGAGGAATTGTGGTAGGAATGACTGGGAGGGGGATGTAAAGTAAATAAGTAAAAAAATTAAATTAAATTAAATTATATTAAATTAAATTAAATTAAATTAAAATCTCTCCTTGACCCTGTGTAAGGGTGTAAGTGATGTCAAGCTGACAACTACACTACCCTTCTTTTCTTGTCTGTTTTAATGTTATTTTTAATATGTGGAGCATTAATGTGCCCCCAGAAGGCAAAACTATACAAAAGGAATACTAGCTGAGTGTTCTCCCTTCTCTGCATCTTCCGCCCTCTTCTTCCCACTCACCCTTTGTGAATAACCAACTTCATTGCTCTACATCTTTCTTTCCCCCATGTTTCTGAAAAGATTAGCATGTGTATAGACTAGCATGCTTTCTCTTTTATTCGCCTTTTCAAGCATAAGAGGTAGCAATCTGTGCCTGCCTCTTCTGCACTTTGCTTCTCCATACAACACTATCTGCTAGAACGCGTTCCACGATCATCACACAAAGACTCTTTATTTCTTCTGTAGCTGCCTAGTAACGCAAATGTACTCGTGCCACAGTTTATTCTGACTTAGTCAGTAACTCTTGACGACTAACGCAATTATCATATTAGGGTAGACTGAATCACACCCAGCGGGCTGTGAATTTATGATCATTGGCCTGGATATTTTTGCATTGTGGTGGAAAATGTTCCCAGGGGAAGAAAGGCTTCTTAGGTTGGAATGCAGGGGGCCTGGAGAACAGACACCATCAGCTCAGGGATGGGCACTGAGAACATTTCTGAAATTTGGATTGAGGGCAAACTGGGAAAGGCTCCTGGATTCCATGAATGACTGGAGACCTCACTGGGCTCTTTGTGTTCTGAAGGCTGACACACTTCAGATGAAAATGACTGTGGGAGGAAGCTCCTAATTCCGTAGAGCCCCATGTTCCAGGATTCTCAGCCGTGAAAAACTGCCTTGGACTTGCACAGTGTATCTAGACATCAGTTGAGCTCATCCTTCAATGGTTTGTATTATCAAAGACTAGTAGGATGCTGGATGATGAGTCTGATCTTTGAGTGGTCCTTGGAACTTTCAGAAGGAGGAAGACCCACTATTGAATTTAATGCTGTTCTGACGGGATGGGGGATTAACACAAGTTTTCATTTTGTGAAATTCATGTGTGTGTGTGTTTGTGTGTGTGTGTGTGTGTGTGTGCCTCTCATGAGTACAGGTGCCTGCTGAAACCACAAGAGGGTGTTGGATCCCTTGGAGCTAGAGTTACAGAAGCCATCCAACATGGGTGCTGGGTCCTGAACTCAGGTCATGTACAAGAGCAATCAGCTCCTAACTGCTGAGCCATCTCTCCACTTCCATTCCTTATTTGTTTGGCACAGTTGTCTCTCAGTATCTGTTGATCTGATAATTTCCCAGGGCTACTGAAATTACCAGGTATTCAAACCCCTATTATGAAACATTATAGTGTATTGTATATAAACTGGGCACATCTTTCCATAAACCCTCCAATCATCTCTAGACACATCTAGTACTTACTGTGATCCGGATGCTATGTGAGCAGCTACACCATTTAGGGGGCAGCAACAACAGAATAATCTGCACTGGTTGAGTGTAGATACCATTCTTTCAGAAGGATTTCTTGCTTTGCGGTTGGCTGAATTCACAGATACAGACTTAGTGACTGATGTGGAGAGGGGACTGTATTTTTTGTTGTCTCTGGTGTGTCGATGGCTGTGGGTAGCGTTACATGTTGTTCAGAGAAATGAAAGTGACATTTCTTGTCCTCATGCATTAGAGTTACAGTCATCCCTCTTGTTTGTATGCTATTGTATTTGATTCTTACAGAACTCCCTTTGGGAAGATTTTATTCTAACTTGCTAAGCATAAGATCCAGAGACACTGATACTTGTGCCTAAGACCACAAGGCAGTTCCCTGGCAAAACTGCTATATATACATGGCTTTCAAACATCCCTTCCTTCATTTCTAAAGAGTAGCACTTCTCAGGAACAATGTGACCTACAGTAAGTTCTGGTCATAGAAATCACTCTTCTTCAGATAGTTTTTTTTAAAAAACTATTTTTGATATGTTTTGATCCCTCTATTCACATTCAGGAAGCACAGGGAATTCAAGATATAATCTGCTTCTGAGTCTGTAAATACCCAGAAATGTTTTTGAACAAGTGGATGAAGCTGTCTTCAGTATTATCTGGCATATGTTCTGGTTTTCTTCCCCTCTGCCCCACCTCCCACCCCTGAGCTGTGATGAAAACATTCAGACCAAGGGACTGGGCGGGGGGGGGGTGCGTGGTGGAGAGGGTTTATTTGACTTACAGTTCCAGGTTATAGTCCATCATTGAGGGAATCAGGGAAGGAACTCAAGTAGGAATACAAAGCAGAAATCAGGGAGAAACTGTGCTTGCTGGCTTGCTCATGGCTAATTAGCTTTCTTATACAGTTAGGACCACCTGTCTAGTAATACTGCAACCCATGGGGGGCTTTGCCCTGTTGTATGAACTATCAAGACCTCACAGACCTACCTGATACAGACAATTACTTAGCTGAGACTCTTTTTCAAGCGATTCTAGGTTGTGTCTTGTTTACAGTTAATGCTAACTAGGACAGCATATTTTATGATTCACACAATTCCATTTTACCTCTTGGTTAGGAGGGGTAAATTTATTTCAAATACACAGAAAAGAGATGAAAAAGTCAAGGAGAGCATTGAAGTGAACTAATTAGATTGATGATCAAAGAGGATTTTTGCATTTTATTACTGACTTTGGCTAACAATTCAGAATAGAAAAAGAAAATCATAACCCTCTGACAGTATGGGGAAGGAAGCCAAGTTTAGAGCCCTAGCTCTCATTTTATCTTGTTTCTCAAGTGTTGTCCCAATCCTCCTTTTTATTGACTGTGTGGACTTTTATTGTGGTTTGAACAAAAATAGCCCCAATAGACTCAGAGGTTCAGTCCATTAACATCAAGGCAGGAGCATGGTAGCATCTAGGCAGGCATGGTGCAGAACTAGCTAAGAGTTCTACATTTTCATCTGAAGGCTGCCAGGAGAATACTGGTTTCCAGGCAGCTAAAATAAGGGTCTTAAAGCCACACCCACAGGGCCACACCTACTTCAACAAGGCCACACCCACTCCAACAGGGCTTCACCTTCTAATAGTGACACTCCCTGGGCCAAGCACAAACAAACCATCACAATAGCCATTTTGAGTTTTGCATCCAAATAAGGTCTCTTTATCTCTTGGCCCCAGTCCTACCCCTGATGTCATTTACCTTGGAATGGGTTTACCAAAGTGTGGGACACATACAGTTAGCAGTGCCCATGATGCTTTGGACAGCACTCTGTCCGGGACTTAGGTGATACTCTTTACTTCATCAATAAGAAGCTTCCAGTTTTCCCTTTATACTTTCTGACTAAGTGAAGGATAAAGTGTCAAGCTGTCAGCTGGCAACAACTCTGAGCAGGGAGTGATGAGGCTTCACCTCCAGCAGGTGTTTGGGGGGCATCGTCTATGTGCCCTCAAGGTAACAGTCATTTCTTCTTCTCAACCTGGTCTGTGTCCTTAGGAGGCTGGTTTCCATGGAAATCATTGGAATAGACCAATAGGAGCTGCTAGGTTCAGGATTGTCCAATTAACTAGCAATATCAACAGATATTTGTAAGATCCAAGGAAGATGCTTGTTACCAGTTCACACCCTGTCTAGTTAGGTTCTGACTGGTTCCTGAGGAAGGCTATAGTGTCCAGAAGGCATCTCTTCTCTCCTCACGTCACCATTTCTGCTCTGTCTACCCCAGCCTCTTCACACCCGGGTAAGCATAGCCAGAAACACATTGAACAACCAGATAACTTTGAATTTCAAATAAATTACAAGTCATTTTAAATACAAGTAGGCTCTATGTAGCACATGGAACATAATTATGTGTAAAATTATTTTTTTTTCCTGAACTTCAAATTTAACTAGATGTCTGATATTTTCATTTGCTACATCAGCCAACACTAGGCGTGTAGATAATTGCACCCACTAATGCCAGTACCTTGTTAGGGTTCCTTAGCCTTGTTCACAACTTTTTAAATGATGTCTCCATTGAAGTCCACTTGGTTTCCACAGTTGAGAATGCCAGCTAGTTTTTGATGGATGGAATTCATACTAGTAGGCAGCAATAACTCTTTATAGTACTTTATACTTGTACCTCTATATGGTAGTAGTTTCATTTCTCATTTTGTCTTCTTTTGGTGGCATGTGACATTGACTTTCCTTTGTAGTAAAATATACTTTCTTTTTATTTATTTATTTGTTTAATGTATATGAGTACACTGAGGCTGTCTTCAGACACACCCAAAGAGGGCATCTGATCCTATTACAGATGGTTGTGAGCCACCATGTGGTTGCTGGGAATTGAACTCAGGACCTCTGGAAGAGCAGTCGGTGCCCTTAACCGCTAAGCCATCTCTCCAGCCCCATAAAATATATTTTCATTAAAACCAAATGTATTTGTGGGGGTTGGGGATGTAGCCAAGTTGGTAGAGTGTGTAGCCTGTACAAGGCACTGGATTTGATCTCCACTACAGCATAATTGAGGCCCGTGGTGGTGCATCCCTGTAATCAGAAACTCAATAGTTCAAGGTCATTCTTGGGTATTTAGTGAATGTGAAGATAGCCTGGTTTACAGGATACTCTGTCTCAAAATAGGTAAAATTGAATAAAACAATAATTTTAAAAATAATAATAATTTAAAAATAATTAAATATAAATAATTTACATTTATAATTAAAAATAATTAAATAAAAATAATTTAAAAATAATTTAAAAATAATAATAATTTTAAAAATAATCCTAGAGGAGAGACACATCTATAACGATGATCACAGATACAAGAGAATGGTTCCCAGTGTTCAGCTAACTTTAGATCAAATCTCAAGCCCATCACAAAAAATAGTTACAAACGCTAAGAATAAATGAAAAGTCTTTGTAAGTACGAGGTCTTGGCATTTAGTAGTATCATATTTACATAAGTATGCAGACAGACAGACAGACAGATGGACACACACACACACACACACACACACACACACACTACAGGGCACGAAACAATTTTAGATCTAAGACTAGAGTATAAGAATTTAGCCCTGAGCCTACTGTTTCTCATGGGACCAGAGGCCCTGGCATCTTGCACATAGAGGAGTTGCCATGCCAACTCTGCTCATATTATGCCCTGAAGGCTGGCTGGTGAGAGTAGCCTGGACCCATGATTGGTGGTATTTTGAAACATGGGAGTGAAGACTTTTAAGCTTGGCCAAGTTTGTATTTCAAAGGGAGATACTGAAGACAAAATTTTTCACTTGGAAAGAAATACTTGCATGTTGCTGGTAAGAATCTCCATTGGTACAGCCACAATGGAGATCAATATGCAGGCTCCTAAAAGTTCTAAAAGCAGAACTGCCATATGATGCTACTCTTGAAAATATATCTGATTCTTCACTCAGCACCCCATAGCAATATTTGCATATCTATATCTATTGTGGTAATAGCATTAATAGCCAAGGTATGGGCCCAGCCTAGATGTCCATCAACAGATGAAAAAAATAAAGAAAATTGTATATACACAATGGAGTTTAATTCATCCAGAGAGAACTATGAAAGGATGTCATTTGCAGGAAAATGTACTGAGCTGGAGATTACGATGTTAAGTGAAATAAGCACGAATGAAAATGTCATGAGGAAACCCATTGCTCTGTAAACCAACTTTTAAAAATGAGTTTAAAAAAATCTCCTTCAATTTAGGAGGCTTAACAAATGAAAGGGGAGAACTTGCTTCCTGAGTGATGAAGATGAATGAATGAATGAATGAATGAAACAAATGAACGGAGGAAGGTGTGGGGTGAGTCTCAACCTGGGTACAGTGTGTCCTGTCTGTGATGTCCTAATCTCTCCCCACCAGCTGTGAGATGACTTGGGGGTATCAGTCACTTCAGGTCTTGGGACTACCTTGAGAGATGTGGCTTGTCCTGAGCCCCTCAGGTGTGTGTGTGTGTGTGTGTGTGTGTGTGTGTGTGTGTGTGTGTGTCTGACTGTGAGTGACAGGGCATGAGTGGAAGTCAGAAGTCCCAGGGGCTGTGCTAGAACTACTTTTATCCATGGAACTACCTTGCCACAGTGTCCAAAGTATATCATGACGCCCACAGGCAGTCATCAAGAATTAGGAAGAAGGATAGAGGGTTCCCTTTGCCTAGTGAAGCGTAGGGGTCATATTACTCACACCACCATACTGACATAGACAATCCTAGGAGCCTTACATGTAACCTTTTCCCCAACCTCACAACAATCCCAAGAAAGGGAAACTGCCTGGAACAGTATTGTTAATGTCCAGTGAGACCATGTTATTAACTCAGGAAGGAGATCCTCCAGGAAGAAGATACTAGAATCCTGATATTTACCCAAAATAAATGACATCAGGATCGTAAAGATGTTGTAGTTTGAGACACTAGAGGTGAGCCTGGAATCACACTGCAGCTGTGCATTGGAGCCAGGGCTGAGACTTGGTCCTGCAACCTTGGAATCCAGCATCTGAATATCACAGCCCTCCCTAGCATGGTACTTAAGAACTGCACTCATTTTTCAGTCATAACGAGAGGAATAGATGTGGAATAGTGTTCAACGTCATCTTCCCTCCCGTAGCAGCTATGCATCGCATGGAATTTTGTGCGTTTCCATCTTGGAAGTTATACTTCTGTTGAGTTAAAGAAACACAGAGGTGCTGTGGGATGAAAACGGGGAGGTGAGAGGGAACAAAGAAGGACTCCAGGTTGTAAGATATGCCTTTATAGAGAAGATAGCCTTAGAGGATGGGTAACAGGGAATGGGATGCATGAGCAAAGGCTGAAGATGAGGCCAAGGCAGGAACATATGAACATACACAGAGAACAATCTACATCTTCTGGTACTCCTGATATATATGTGTGTGTGTGTGTGTGTGTGTGTGTGTGTGTGTGTGTGTATACATATATATACAGGTTATATACAATACACACACACACACACACACACACACACACACACACACACACACTGTTTTCATCTTGGCTATTCCACAGAGACCCTCCTCCTTGGAACTTGGAATCTTCCTTCTCTTGTCTCCTGTTTCACAAATCTGCACCCTGGTCCGTAGTCTTCAGGAACAAAGTATTTCCCAGGAAATCTAATAGCCTAGACAGAGGATCAAACTTTACTAACCAAGGACACCTCCTAAGCAAACACCCCTGCTTTTGTTGCATGGGAGGTTGTAGGAATGGGCTTCTGGTGTTTGACCCTGACAGCCCAAGTGCCCTTGGTAGGGACAAAGTACTCCTTGAAGATGCTTGTCAGCTGGGTGACCAAATAACCACATTGGCTTTGTTGGGAAGAAATAGATGTTTTAAAAACAGCTGGTTTTTGTTTTGTTTTGTTTTTGTTTTGGTTTGGTTTGTTGTTTGTTTGTTTTGGCACAATGTCCTATTGCATTAGGAAAGAACATGATGACTTTTATGTGTTTTCCTCAATAAAAGGACACAGCTGAGGGAGTTGCATCTTTCCAGCCTCTTTGCAATGTTGAGCATTCAGAGAAGGATAAACAAGTCAGGAAATGATGGACATTTCTACAGTTTACAAAGCTCTTCAGCATTTAACTCTTAATGTAACCACCAGGAGGGATGGCTGTTATCAGCTGTGTCTGATCTCCATAAAAAGTGGAGCAAGTGGGTTGGAATCTTTTTTCTAACTTAGAAATGAAAATTGAGCACGTGTATAGCATCCATGCTTAATTCAACATAGGTGTCACAATGTCATGCTGCCTCTCAGGCACTTATGTGTCTGTCATTTAAATTTGATAATGTACGACATTTGGTACAAAGGCAGCCATTTAATGTTAGCTGCAATGGGGCTGGAAAGACACTGCAGTAGTTAAGAGCACATACCGCTCTTGTAGAAGATCTGAGTTCAGTTCCCAGCACCCACACATGGCGTCTTACAGCTACCGGTAACTCCAGGTTAATGAGATCCAGTGCTGTCTTCTAACCTGTATTCACCCGTATTTGCATGCCCATTAACAGATACAGAATTGAAAATAAAATAAATATTAAAAAAGAAATATATAATAATAATAACAACAACAATAATAACAGCATGTAACCTTTTACTTCATACTGAAGTCATTACTTTTAAGTAGGTAGGGAAAAGGTATCAACGACTTTTAAAAACATCACTGCTACAGTTGTTGGCATCCTTATTAGCTGTCCTAAGACATCTTCCCTCCCACCAGAGGCCCTGTGACATGGTATCTGGATTAATACAAGGTGAGCAGGGTGAATTTTGCAGCTGTGCTAGAATTTATGTTGCTTTGAGCCTGTCACATATTCCCTTGGTTGCTTTAATAAAACAGTGAAGACAGCCATCACTGTCTCTAATTCTTCAACTACATCAATTTAGTGCACGATGACCAACATACTGGCAAAGGCCACGGGCATATTCAACACAATAAAGTATGAAAGAATAGAGCAGAAAATACCACCAAGCAACATTAGGAGAGGATAGCATTATAAAATGCCTACACACGGAAATAGGCATGCCCTGCATTATAATACACTGTCAGAGTTTTTTTTTTTTTTTTTTAAAGTATCTCATATTTAATTAATTAATTTTGTGGTGCTGGGGATAACATTCAGAGCCTCACACATGAAAGAAAAACACTCCCCACTGAGCCATATTTCTAGCTCATACATTTTATGTTGAGAATTTCCAGGGTGTGTGTGGGTTAACTGACAGGAACCATCCATGGTGTGAGTGGCACCACCCATGTGCTGGGGCCCTAGAAATAAAAGGGATGACAAGAAGGAAGAAGGAGCATCTTGTCCTGGCACTGAGGGAACCTGTGTGAGGGAATCTCTCCACCATGCCATGCCTTCCCTTCTGGGAGGAGCTGAACTTTCTGGGAGCCAAAGCAAACCCTTCCTCCTTGGAGTAGTTTGTGTAAGGTATTTTTGTTTTATTTGTCACAGAGGGAAAAATAAACCCACACAAACAATACTAATGCTAAAGTAAAGATTAAAGGCAGTTTAGGAAGAGGGAGTGCTGGATGCAGTTTCTGACAGAACTGCCTTTGTCACCATTACTGTCTTCTTCACTGTTGTTTCTATGTCCTGACAACTCAGGGGGATCCAAGGCTGCCTGTCTACATTAACCAATGGCTCTCTGGTTTCAGATAACTGAAGGATTGGGACAACTAATGTTTCTGAGTCCTGCTAACCCTCTAAATTGTCTGAAAATGTCCATTACAAAGACAGTTGATTACCACTGGCACACACTTTTTAGTTTTGGAAATGACCAGAAGAGAATAGAACCAGATTTGTCTTGAGGGAGTCAAGATGACTTCTGAGGATGCTGGATAGCAGATCTATTGCCCTTTAATCCCCGTACCCCTTCCCCTCTCTACTAAAAAAGCACTGGAGTAGCCACTGGCATGCTGGTTACCTCTGAACAACTGCACCCCTACCTCAGACCAGAGTGGCATCTGCGCAGAACAGAACAGCTTTTTCTGGGTCCCTCTTCTTTCCAGCAGTTCAAGGATGAAGCATGTGAAAGACACTTGGGCAGACACCTACGCAGACCTACACCAAGCTACGAGTTAAGTCAGTTGTGCTAAATTTTTTGAAGAACAGCCCCCTTGTTGCCACCAGAATAGCCCTGTGGCTCTGGTTTTATCAATCTCCAACCCTTCAGTGGTTGCTCATTATCTGCAGAATCTTCAGGGAGGTGTTGAAAGCCTCTCTTCGTGGTACTCCACGAGTCTGGTTGCTTCATCTTCTGATTTCCCTGGCTTTACACCTACATTCTAAGCCCCAGTTCCTCCTGCTCCCTAAACAGGCTCTGCGCATGTCCTGTGTTCTTCAACGCTGCAGTGAACTGCTGTTCCTACTTCTTGGACCATAATGAGTCACCTGCTGATTTTCTAAGCATCCCCCCCGGCCCCCGAACTCAGCTGTCTTTCTTTGTGGAGCCTTCGAGGTTAATTACTTCTGTCCGATAGAAAGAGACCTGAGGGGGTATGTTCATTAATGTTGGATTATGATAGATTGCAGTGAAGATATTTACTTTCTTTCTCCATGAAGTCATCTCAAGACGGGAATATATTAATTGTGACATTTACCAAAAAAATAAAAAATTGAACCAACCATTAATAAAGTGCTACTAAGTGCCAAATTGAAGACTTGAGTGTGGCAGGCTGTGTAGTGCTCTCTATACAAATAGCTACATACTGACCACTGAAACCCATGGGAGATACTTGAAGAAGAATTTTGTGGCTGAGATTATAGGTCTTTTTGTATAGCGATGTATCTCTGGTTGCCTAGCAATTGCAAGGATCTTGCATGAGTTTACATGCACCATGCTTACGCAGGTACCCACAGAGCCCAGAAGAGGGCGCCAGATCTCCTGCAACTGGAATTACAGGGGGTCATGAGCCACCTGGTGTGGACTCTAGGAACCAAACCTGGATTGCCTGTTGAAGCAGTACACAGTTCAGTGAGAACAGAGAGCAAAATAGAGTCTAGGAAGTCATCTAGACTAGGGTTGGGCAAGCATTTTTAGTTAAGAAGCAAATGATAGTGGATAATTCTTACTGTTGACATCCCACAGTGATGTATTATAACAATCATACATATACACATATATACATATATATATATACATATATACACATATATATACATACATATATGTATGTATGTATTTCTTTTTTGAACTTTTACTCAATTTGTCCTCTGATGATTTTACACGTTTAAAGTACACTCTGATTGCTATAATTCCCCCACCCTCTCTCATCTCCTTCCCAGTCTTGTTAACCCTTCTTCTCCCTACAACTCTTTGTCAAATAGTCTACTTTGGTTTGAGGACCATGGAGTTTAATCTTTTTTGAGGTTTAGTTATTGTACGAGCATTTTGCCTGTACAATACAAATTTTGCCTGTACAAATGGGTTTATATATACCACATTCATGCTTGGTGCCCATAAAGGTCAGAAAAAGGAATCAAATTCCTTGGAATTGGAGTTCCTGATGACTGTGAGTCATCATGTGAGGGGCTGAGAAAGAATCCCAGATCCTCTGGAAGAGCAGCAAGTGCTTTAACCACCGAGCCATCTTTCCAGCCCAAGGGACATGGAGTTTAATATGTATCCTTTATGCGTGTGTGTGTGTGTGTGTGTGTGTGTGTGTGTGTTGCTTGAAACTTGAAAGACTCTAGAATCTTTTCAGGTCATAGCACTCTATAGGAACTCTCTGATGCTCCAGGACTGTGTGCTAATGAAACTTTATTTGCAAATCGGGGTCTGGGCAATAATCTATGTATTGATGCTTTAGACCAACACCAGTAAAACTTCAAAACTGGTGGTTGCCAATGTGGTTCTGTACTTTAGGGCATCATGGTATCAACTGAGTCCTTATTTGAACTAGCAGATTCTCAAAATTGGAGTCTACTGTGCCCCTTGGAGAACTGCTTCTGTAGATGAGTCAGTGGGCAGGGAGAGAGTGGATTCATTTCTTTAGACTTTAAATCAGCTAAGAGAATTGTATCCTCCAAGTGTTTTTTTTTTTTTTTTCCAGTATTGCTTTTTTGAAATGTTGGCCCCTTGAAGGTTTCATTTTTATTGATCAAGCTTTAGGGTGTTTGGGGGATAATCTGAGAAATAAATAATACACAGCATGGTTCATTTCTCATTAACTCAGCCAGATTCAGCTGCAGAGCGAGAAACCAAAAATTGTATGTCGGAATGGCTGTACTGCAAGATGTGAGTAGGCTGTGATAATTTAATTGTTTGCTTTTAGCTATCCCGGAGGTCCGAGTAAGTCTTCGTAGCCAAGAGAATTTATTTGATGACTTTAGTATAAGAACCGCAACTTTATTTTCTCAGGACTAGCTGAGCAGAGGCAGCAGTTGACAGTGCTTGTGTGCCCTGCAAACATCCACAGTCTCATGTTCCAAATGCAAAAAGCTCATTAGCAAGCTTATCTCTGGATGTGCTATTAGCTGGAAGACAACATTAATGCATCTGTTAGGTTGCCTGAAGTAGGGGAGGAAAGGATAGAATTCTTTGGCAGCCAGTTTCCTTTCTGTCATCTGCTCATTGTTTGGCTTTGCTCTTTTACTAAATAAGAACTAGGGTAGGTGGAAGGCAGAGCTTAGTTGGTAGAGAACTTACCTAGCATGTACAAGATGTAGGATGAGCTTCATCCCCAGTTCTACATAAACCCCACATATTGGCAAACACCTGTTATCCCTGCACCCAGGAGGTAGAGGCAAGAGGATCAGAAATACAAGAACACCTTTGCCTACACAGTGAGTTTAAGGGTAAAAAAATAAAGTAGCAGAGGGAATTACTACATAACGTGCAATATTGTTCATTTTATTTGTTCTTTGTCTCGCTTTAGACCCCACTTTGTAATACCAGTTTATGGAAGTCATGGGCAAACAGTTGTTGATCCATGTAAGCAGAAAATGAAGGTCTTTAGAATCCACATGTCTAATTAAAACATGCATTTATTGCTTTTCATTAGCAATCTTCCAAATGAGAAGCAGTATCTTGGGCATTGAAGGTTCTCACTACTTCACAGACATAATATTTTCTTCAAATAGCTACTCATAATTAGTCACAATCTAAATCTATATGATCAGGAGAACCCTTGAAACTGTCAAGTTGTATGGCTTTGCCTGGGAAGATGAAAAGAAACACTCATCTCAGCCAAGAAAATGACAAAGCAAAGGAAGGTGTCAGCCCAGTTTAGCTTGCCTGGTAACAAGTTTATAAAGTATACTGGTTTATAAGTATATCAGTGCTTGAAAGGAAAGTTGTGTGCTTGAGAGTCCCAACCCTCAGTCAACCTTTCACATCCTCTATACTCTAGCATACGTTTTCCCAAGATGAGTACAGTTAGGGGCAGTAAGAAGACTTGTCTGAAATCTTAGATGAGGGTCTGGTATAATTGGTCTTTTTCCACTTTGTGGGTTCTTTCTTCCACCATTCTCCGCCCCTTTTCTTTCACCCTTTCAAACCCATAACACTAGATAAGAGAGGAAAAAAAGATAGAAAGGAAAGAAAAATGATCCCTTAATACAGTCAGGGGTGGAGAGGGGGGAAAGGGTGGAGAGGGTAGAGAGGGTGTGATATTATCATTAGATTACTTCCTGCTGATTAGAGGCATGGAGTTCCTTGGGGCAAGTTTGATCTTCGCTGTGAGGATATCCTCCTCCTCCTTCTCCTCCTCCTCCTCCTCCTCCTCCTCCTCCTCCTCCTCCTCCTCCTCCTCCTTCTCCTTTCTCCTCCTCCTTCTCCTTTCTCCTCCTCCTCCTCCTTTCTCCTCTTCCTTCTCATTTCTTCCTTTCTTTCTCTCTTTCTCTCTTTCTCTTTCTTTCTTTCTTTCTTTCTTTCTTTCTTTCTTTCTTTCTTCTTTGAACATGACTACTTAACAAATGATGAGCAACAGTAACCAACAACCAATCAAAAACCAACCAAAACCCAATGAACATCCAATCAACAACTCACATCTTCTCAGGGTCCCTAGTATTTATATACCCTCTGAAATATTCTAAGAATTCCAAATGTTACACATTCACAGGAACTATCTGCAGCTGTCAAAATCATGTCCCTGCCAGAGCACAAGGCAAATCATAGTCACCTACTGTAGACCATCTGAAGCAACCCCATATCTCATACCTGGGATTAAAACAAACAAAAAAACCCCATATTCTTATAATAGTTCTGTATTTTTTAAAGAAATCAAAATTCCAAAATTGTCAGTACAATCTGGTGACCCTTCCTACCCCCTAAGAGAGAGTGTTAGCACCTTTATTAACATTCCTATTAACATGGCTATCAGCTGTACTGATGTCTATATATCTCTGCTTAGCTCCTTGCCAGGACTGAAGGACCAAAGGTATTCTATGGGTTATCAGCAATCATTTCTCCATCATGTAGATGATCATGCTACACTTGGAGGACAAGCCACTCTATCACAGAAGCAGACTGGACATTTCTCATAATTGCAATTTTCCCGCCTTCTTAATGAGCAATTCTTAGGGGATGATCTTGAAATATACATCCACACTTGCTCAAGACAGGTGAGCAGCGGGACTCTCAGAGCCTGCAGTGGTTCATACGTGCAGCTCTATGAGGATACTTATCTCTTAAGGCTGGGCCTACAAATTAGCAAAGAAAACTCAAACCAGCACAGTCTCTGTTGAACCACAAGGTGTTGTGTCCTTCCAGGTTCTGCCCAGTGCCTCAATGGATATTCTCCTAAGGAACCTGTGTTCTCTTGGCAACTCATTTATAGCAGAGTTCCCTCTAAGTTCCAACATGCCTGAGCATTGCTGGATCCTACTATGTATCTGTGGGGGGGGGGTATTAGTTTGCTTTCTCAGCATATGATTCAGTCCCATGAAAATTAACTGATGAAAATTGAGACCTGAGAGAGGAAGAGATCTCTGCCTCACACGTCATCTTTGCACGTAGAAAGTCCCAGACATCTCAGAAGTGAACTGAAGACACAGTGACGTGTACAGGGGTGGTGTTAAGGATGTACAAGGAACAAGAATGGGGGTTGAACAAATGAAGCAGTCTCATAGTGATGAGTCTTCTATTATGTCATTACCCAGACAGAGGAATGAATGTATAGAAGATGTGATCACACCAGTTGGACTCAGTAGCTGAGAATTAGAGTTTCAGAATTTGAACTCTTACTTTCTATAATTTTGTACTAGGCAATCTCTAGAGGAACAGAACTATAGAACAAATACTTGGCCATTTCACCTGTCCTGACCTGAACATTTAGATTGTGGCTAACTAGGAGTGATTATTTTAAGAAAATATTATACAGTCTGGGCCCAGGAACTGAGCAGATCTTGGGTGGCAGCTCTGCCCCCAATCACACAGAACCCAGAGGAAGCAGGGCTCCCAGGAACTCTAACCCAGGCGGTATCTTAGGTAAGCAGACAGCAATGTTCACCCCAAACAGGGAGTAACTGGGACCCACAAGGACCCAGGAAAGTCACTCCCTGCCTGGAGCACTGGTTCCCTTTGGTCTGGGCCAGAGCACTGAGCAGATCTTGGGCGGCAGCTCTGCCCCCAATCTCTAAGAACCCAGAGGAAACGGGGTTCCCAGATCTCTAACCTGGGCAGTATACTGTCTGCGCTTGAGCACTGAGCAGATTTTGGGCCCGAGCGCTTACCCCAGTAGTTACACCCACCCCACAAAGTTCTGATACAACCAAGATAATAGGAAAGACAGGCTCCAGTCAGGGACAGGGCAGGTAGCACTAAGGAGATACAGATGGCAAAAGGCAAGCACAAGAATATAAGCACCAGTAACCCTGGGTACTTGGCATCATTAGAATCTAGTTCTCCCACACTAGAAAGTCCTGAATTCCCCATATCACTAGGAAAGCAAGATTCAGATTTAAAATCACTTCTCATGATGATGATAGAGGACTTTAAGGAGGACATAAATAACACTCAAAAAGAATTTGAGGAGAACACAGGTAAACAGGTAGAAGCCCTTAAAGAAGAAACACAAAAATCCTTAAAGAATTACAAGAGAACACAACCAAACAGGTGAAGGAATTGAACAAAACCATCCAGGACATAAAAATGGAAGTAGAAACAATCAAGAAATCACAAAGAGAGACTACCCTGGAGATAGAAAACCTAGGAAAGAAATCAGGAGTCATAGACACAAGCATCACCAACAGAATACAAGAGATAGAAGAGAGAATCTCAGGTGCAGAAGATACCATAGAAAATATCAACACAACTGTCAAAGAAAATGCAAAATGCAAAAAGTTCTTAACACAAAATATCCAGGAAATCTAGGACACAATGAGGAGACCAAACCTAAGGATAATAGGTATAGATGAGAGTGAAGGTTCCCAACTTAAAGGGCCAATAAATATCTTCAACAAAATTATACAAGAAAACTTCCCTAATCTAAAGAAAGAGATGCCCATAAACATATAAGAAGCCTATAGAACACCAAATAGACTAGACCAGAAAAGAAATACCTTCTGTCACATAATAATCAAAACACCAAGTGCACAAAACAAAGAAAGAATATTAAATGCAGTAAGGGAGAAAGGCCAAGTAACTTATAAAGGCAGACATATCAGAATTACACCAGACTTCTCACCAGATACTATAAAAGCTAGAAGATGCTGGACAGATGTCATACAGACCCTAAGAGAACACAAATGTCAGCCCAGGCTACTATACCCAGCAAAACTCTCAATTACCATAGATGGAGAAATCAAGATATTCCATGACAAAACCAAATTTACTCAATATCTTTCCACAAACCCAGCATTACAAAGGATAATAGCAGGAAAGCTCCACTACAAGGAGGGAAATTATACCCTAGAAAGAGCAAGAAAGTAACCCTCTTCCAACAAATCCAAAAGAAGATAGCCACACAAAGATAACTTCACCTCTAATAACAAAAATAACAGGAGACAACAATCACTGTTCCTTAATATCTCTTGACATCAATGTTCCCCAATTAAAAGATATAGGCTAATGGACTGGATACATAAACGGGACCCAGCATTTTGCTGCATACAGGAAACCCACCTCAGTGCAAAGACAGACTCTCCCTTAAAGTAAAAGGCTGGAAAACAATTTTTCAAGCAAATGGTCCTAAGAAACAAGCTGGAGTAGCCATTCTAAAATCTCCAGCCTGAGAACACAAGGGGGTGGGGGGGACTCATGGTTCCACCCATATAGGTAATTGAGGGTGGCCTTGCCAGGCATCAGTGGAAGTGGACAGCCTTGGTACCTGAAAGTTTGGATTCCCTAGTGTTGGGGAATTGCAAGAGCAGGGAGGTGGGAATGAGAGGATGGTGGGAGCACACCCTCATAGTAATTGGAGGGGGGAATGGGGTAAGGGGTTAGGCATCAGTGGAAGTGGAGGGCCTAGATGCCCGAAAGTTTGGATTTCCTGATGTTGGGAAATGTGAGAGCAGGAAGGCAAAAATGGGAGGATGGTGGGAGCACACCCTCATAGAAATTCCCAGAATTATATGGATTAGACATGACAGAGGCAGGCCGCCAGAATACTAGATTTCAGAATTCAAACAATTATCTTGATACTAAAATTTGTTTTGAGAACTGTATATTGCAGAATACATTGGTGTATCTACTCATCAGGCAAGCTGAGCAGACCTTCTCAAACCTCTGACGTCCTGGAATTCCAGCTGGATGCAGTGAAGACACAGTGTCAGAGGCTTATCAATTTACTCTTCCCCCAACCCCTCTTCTAATATCTCAACACCCATAATCAGCTTGAAGAAGTTAATGAAGAGTCGGCGCCCCTATTCCCTGGGCTTGGGGACTGAGGTGGTTAATATTGGGCTGTCTTTTTAGGGAAAAGTAGTAGTTTTGGTGGAACAGGGAGAATTAGCTAGGATTTATTGCATAGCCATAACTTACTGGTAGAGATATGTATAATTGTTATTAAGATGAAGTTATAATTTCTTAAATGGTACAAAATTTACTTTGATTTCAAATTTAAGGTTTTCATTGGTATGAGCTTCTTATTAATATAAAAGTGAGATGAATATTAGTTACTATCATAGGCATTGTGCCTGTATAACACATTTAGGAATACAAGGCTTAGACTCAGTCCTTCTTTAACTTTCTCAACTTATTTGAGATGGTTAGCCTGTGAGTAAAGGGCCTATAGCAAATTCATGGCTTTGAGTTTATTGTTAGGGTGTTTTCTATATTTTCTTTAGAAATATCTGAGAGGAGTTAACAGACAACAGTCCAGATTGCCTTACATAAATAGTTGGTTTTCAAAACATCAGAAATCCACAGAATTGACGTTACAAACATTTCTGTATTAATGTTCATTTTGATTAGAGACCTGTCTGCTCCTGATAGCTTCCTGTCTTGGATTCTAAGAAGAAATTGAGCATCTTTGGAGTTATTCCAATTGTGGTGAGACAGCCACTAGGCAAGAATTGCCTCTTTCCATCTACAGACAAATCACTGTCCAGAAAAGGACACACTCGCAGAATAGTTGACTGATTATATCTGCCAAGACAGAGTAATCAGCCCTTAATAATTCTGCATCAATAGGTCTGTCAGATGATCCTGGGCCAGAAGGCTGAAGATCGGATGCTCCAACGTTCTGTAGTATAGAGACTGTCCGGGTGTTCAGCAGTCTCTATAAATTGGCTATGTTTTAGAAGCTATGCTTTGTGCTCCCCATAATTTCAGTCAACTCAGTCATTCTGGATTTCTGATGGGGTTGAAAACTTATAGTCTCACAGCCAATCCTTGCTATTTACTTTGAGAGAAAAGATTTAAGAGGATAGTTTTCAGCTGACATTCATTCTAAAGCCAAGGGAAAAAAAGCCAGGTTCAGAACTAAGTCTTTTATTTAGGAGAGATGACAGAGGCTCTGCTTAGTCAACAAAATGATGGACTGGGTATTAGGTCTATCTTGCACCTTACTGACATAAATTGGTATAGTTATGCTCTAACTGTATTTTGAGAGAAAAGTTTTAACAGGAAGGGTGATATGTAGGAGATAAGGTGGGAGGAGTAAGGAGAGGAAGAGTAAGGAGAGGAGGAGGAGAAGGAGAGGAGGAGCTAGGTGATGAGAAAGAGAGAGGGGGACCAGACATGGAGGCAGATGTTCACATGTCTCCACCAGTCAAAGATAGTTGTTATATCTAGGTTGGGTTACACTTCTGATTGATACTGAGCATTACCAAATTTATAAAGCCATTGGTTAACATTAAAAAAAAATTGTATAAAAGCAAAAAGGAGAAGGGGGTATGGGATAGGGGTTTTCTAGGGAGGAGAAATGGGGAAAAGGGGTGGCATCTGAAATGTAAATAAAACATCCAATAAAAAAATACAGAAAAAAAGAAAATATTATAACTAAAAAATAGCCAGAGCCTTCCCTTCCCAAGGCATTGCTTCTTGTTTGGAAGATTGCTAAGACCAAACATGGAATGCAGGTTTTGGTGGAACACAGATTCTAAACACCTCTTTCCTCTGCCCACATGGACCAGGTGACTCTGCCCATGACTTCTTCTGCCAACTTCATTCTAGAGTGGAGTCTAAAGACAAAGGAGGAAGGAAATATACCATGACACACATTAATCCAGGGCTCACTCTGTTTCTTCTAGTCATCTCTCAAACTCATTATGTGGGAGAAGATGCTCTTGCATTTCTGATCTTCATACTGCCACTGCCTTTGATTGCTGTGATCACAGGTATGGGTCAATAATCTCAGTTATCCTTAGTGCATGCTGGGTAATTGCCTGCTCCTTGCAGACAGGTCCAGGCAAGAGAAGAGAGGTCCCCGTCCCGCTGGGTCTCTCTGGGGCTGAGCAGGATGGTGAGTGTCGATGGCCCAAAAGAAACACACCAGGCCTCTCGCTTATAAACCTCAGAGCATAGGGAGGAAGAGTTTTGGTAGGGTGAGATGACGTTGAGGGTGGAAAAGGGTGATGGAGGGTATGGGGTGACTGACAGGGACAATGACAAAGCTCTACATCAGCAACAGCGGGGCAGGGGCAGAGTCAGGGCCAAACGCATCTTGTTGAGTCACTGAGGTACGGAAGTGACTGAGACAGGTCTCAAAACTTGAGGCAGGCTCAGGTTTGTCCTCAAGGCCCAAACCAGGGCCAAAATAGGGCCCAACAGGTAAATACTCTAACAAGTGAGTTTTATCCCAGGTCTACTCTGAAACTTTAATTAGTTGCCATTGTGATTTCACAAGTTGTTTGGTATCTATAGTGTCCTTATTTTTTTCCTATCATATATAAATATAGAGATAGGATAAATGGCTGAGGATGAATTAAATTGACAATTGACATTGACAATTATGAAATGTAATGATACATAAATGGTTCTAAAATCAGCCCAGGTCAGAGTAGATGATATATCTAACCTCTTAGTTTTTAGTGGCAGGGACTTACACTGCCTGTACATACTAGATAGCAAAGTCTACCCTTTAATTTGTGATAATCCTTGTCCCTCAGCTTTCCCAAGTTCTGAGTTTATTAGGGCAATGCACAGCCAGCTAATACCTGTTTTTAAGCAATACTTTATGTATAGCAATATAAATAACATATTAAACAATATTATAATAGAAATATTTAACATAGTTTTAAATAAAAAGGTGAAAAATTATAAATTACAAAACTCTTCTTATAAAACAAATATTTTTTTCTAAGTAGGTCAACATGACAAATGTATTTAGTGACTAGTCATGTCTAGTGCCTATCACATTAATGATTGAGTCAGATAGAAAGTCCAACTTCAGTACTCCTCAGGTCTAGCTAATATTTTTGAAAATAAGTAAGAATAAAAGCCACAGTGTTTGAAAATATTTGTACCTAATTATGATGATTATTATTACTTGTTTTTTTTCAAGACAGGGTGTCTCTGAATAGTCTTGACTATCCTAAAACTCTCTGTAGAACAGACTGGCCTTGAACTCAGAGATCTGCTGGCCTCTGCCTCCTTGGTGCTGGGGTTAAAGGGCATGCATCACCACTCCCAGATTACCTAATTATTAATAAAATTTCAGTGCTATAGGGAACTACTTTATTGCAAATGACTTTGACCTAGTTTCAAAAAAATAAGAAAACAAATCCCAAGTCATTTACTCATTCAAGGACTATTTACATTCTTAGCAGAAAATAAAATATAACAAAAAGTTGACATGTTCATAGGGATTGTATTGCAGTGCAAGCAATAAGAGAAAACACCAACAAGGAGTCAAAATAACAGGTATGTAGAGTGTAGGAAATGAAAATGTGCGTATACAATAAAGTGATATAAGAATAAGACTTTCTCAGCATGGACAAGTGTATTGACAGTGGTTTAAATGGATGCTGTCTGCGAGGAGACTGGCACTAATCATAGGTGAAGACCATTCTGAGGAGATGGGGCGCTGACTGAAAAGATGCTATGGAACAAATGAGATCAGCATGCTTCTGCAGGATTCAAAGAGACAGCATTAAGCATCATCAAGATCTTGCCATCTCAAAAGGAAGAGAAGATCAAAGTCCATTTTCATTCAACTTTAAGACACCAAAAGCGATGTCAAGGTGTGACAAGATGCTACATGGTCCTGAGTGTTGAGTAGAGTATGCAGTGCAGGAAAGAGTAGGCTTTTGGGGAGACAGGCTAGCAAATTTTTAGGTCTGAGTAGTAGGGGATAGAGCAGGTGCCCACTGTGACATGGAAGGATGCATCTGTACAAGTTGCAGTTGAACTTGTGCTGGAGAGCAGGTAGGAGACATGGAAGCAGAACAGATTGACGTAATACCTGTGGAAATACAGAATGAACATCTGGAAACAAATAGAATAACGTGTTTGGGTATCTCTTATAGCACTGAGAAGAGCATTAAAATGTTTTTAGGTAATAACAGTATTTTCCATTTATTAAGAACCTAACACATACTTAATACTGGTCACCCCCTTTTTTTCATGTGCAGGGGGGAGCAAGAATACAAAGGTGTACATTGAATGAAATTCTATCCTCTTTATTTTGCTTACTAAATTACCAAATAGCCCATGCTTTCCATATGGCCTTTGCCCCACTGTGGATTGCATTGCCAAGGAAACAGATTGTTCAGCAGAGGCTCTGCAGCTAAATCCTATTAAACATGCTATAATTCAAACGAAATGTGCAAAGCCAACCAGCACCTGGCTTTGGAACATTGGCCTCCAAATGCCTCCTTCCTAATGCCTAACACTATCCTTAATAAGATCCAACATTTAGAGGGCTGCTTAATGCTACCCAGAGTTCTAGGCTTGCACATTCCTTCTTCAAATCCCTGCTCTGAATGTCGATTTTTTAATTAACCCTACCAAATGGTATTTTCACATAATAAACTCTTGGCATGCTGCTGGTCTCGAATGGCAGGGAGAAAGTGGAATTCTTTTTTTTTTTTTTTTTTCCTCAGTCACATTTTTTTTTCCCCTGTGTAAAACATCAAGCACAATTACCTCCAAACTCCCACATGTAGTCAAATGTAGCTGGACAAATCAGGAATGGGATTTCTGCAGAAGTGTAGAGACCACATATGATACATATGATCAACTTCATATATAAGGAGCCGGAGGTTCAGTGATATAAGTTTGTTTTCCAAGGTCAACAGCTTATTTATGGACGGCACCAGAGGCAAGGTGCACTTGACAGGCTGAAAACCAAGTGCTGTTTCTCTCTGTCTCAAGGCTGTTTCTTTTACCTCATCTTAAAAGTCACTCTTGCTACTCTCTGGCATACATTTTTCATAGTCTGTTCTCTCTCTTACCTATACCACCTGCCCCCAGTCTCCCTCATGGAGTCATTGCCCTGTCTGTTCCCTCATCACTGCTCAGATGCCCAGACTTCTACAATGCCACAAATTATTTCAAATCTCTCATCTACCCGCAAAACTCTCACATCTATTATATGAAATCATTCATTTCATTACCATGTCTCAGAATAAGTTCATAATGGTACATAGCTATAAGCCTAGTCATTGGGAAGTAGAGGCAGGAGACTCCGAGATTAGTCAAGTCGCCTTTAGTTGCATAGGTGGGAATGTGGTGGAGCCTGGGAGAAGCTACTGCAGTGGGATAAGAGGCATGGAACGAATTTGGTTATGAATTGCTGATAGAATAAGGAAACATGCAGTGGAATACAGACAGGAGACATGAAGGCCAGCCTGAGTCACAGGAAGTAGTGCTCAAAAAAGCCACGTATTTGCACATCAAATTATATTTTGCATAAGTATATTTTCCAATCCAGTACTCATGGGTTTTGACATAAGCCTGTCCTCACTTGACCCTTGCCATTTCATTAGAAAATATCCAGTGAAGTGAGAAAAATGTAATTGGATCCATTGTAGCACAAACAAATGCTTATATTAAGGCAACTCAATGCTAAGCTTACTGGATGCAGAGAATGAATCCTCATGTGTACGAGATACCAGATGTCAAATAGATACACCCCTTCAAAGGAAGTAAGTATGGTGTTAGCAGTAGATGTAAATAGGAGAGGAAAGAGAAGAGTAAAGATGTCATTTGTGCCCAATCAGGACCCAGCATCCGTTTTGGACAGAGTATTTTGAAGATGAGAAAGTATGATATTTAGATTTAAGTTCTGTTCTCGTACAGCGTGATATAAATTGTTGTTAATGTTCCTGGGCTTCTAAGCCACCACTGAGTTACATAAAAACATATATTAATGAAATCAAGAAGAAGTGATCTCTGTCTTGGGTTTTGGTTGACCTCAGTGTAAAAGAGGGATGAAAAGAATTTGAGATACAGAATGCAGAAGTAAGAGTCACTGAAGCTCGCAATGAAACTGAAGGTTATTAAAAGAAAGAGAAGCCCTGAAGCATTTGAATAAATCCCAAGGACACTGAAATTCACACTAGAGTTATAATAATACAGGAATCTAGGTCAAGCTCACCTAGAACTGATGTGGACCACTCCCCAAATCTACACCAAGTGTGCTAGGTAGCTTTCTGTTCCTAAGACAAGATAACCAAGAGACCCTGGTCTGTGTAAGAGGAGGGAAAAAGCTGAGCATAGCTTGAGTTCATTGTTGTCTGCTTCTTGACTAGATATGATGTGACAGTTGCCTCACACTCCTGCTGCTGTGACTCGCTTGCCTAGACTGTAACCTTGAACTGTGTGCCAAAATCAACCAAAATAAAAGTGCCTTCATTGGAGTGTTTTATCGGAGTAAGACACAGGTACACAGGAGGAAAGAGCTCTGTTTACCTCAGCATACCTAGGAAGCAGAGATAGTGGAAGGGATCAGGGTCCAAATATCCTTTTAAAGACCTTGCTCCCAATGACCTCACTTCCTTCCACTGGGCCCCGCCTCTTAAAGGCTCTACCACCTCTCAACAGCATCACAGGAGGACAATAGAGCCTTGAAAAAAAATGAAACTTCAGGATACACGTCAGATCCAAGAATCAGACATTGGTTTTAGAAGGATAACTTTCTGTTGCAGGGATAAAATACCATGTCCCATTGCAGCTTACAGAAGAAAGAGTTTATTTGGGCTTACCGTTCCAAAGGGGAAATCCATAATGGTGGTGGAGGAGTGGTATCAGGTAGCTGAAGCAGGAAGCTGTGGGAAAAACACCTTTACCCACATATATGAAGCAGAGATAGCAAGTTTGAGTGGGGAGAGGGTATAAACACACAAGTCCTACCCATCCTGTGACGTACTTCCTCCATGACATCTCCAAGGACTAAATGTTCTTCCACAACCTTTCCAACAGCACTACCAACCAGGGACCAAGTGCTCAAATACAGGAGCCTGTGGGGAATATTTCTCAGTCAAATCACCACAGATGAAGAAGATCTAGCTCTTTCCTTTTGGTAGGTCATTACACACAAAGAAAATGAAGTGTGAAAATGGCTATGATACATGATAAGCAGAGGTTAAAGACAGGAGCTGCTCACTCTTGTCTGCCTTCTAGGGAACACTTTACCTAGAGTATTTTAAGGGATGTAGGGATGGTTGACGGTGATGCTGGGCCCCTTGAGATTGACATGTACTGGGTTTAGTCTGCTGGACAAATCTTGATTGAGTTTCTCTTAGTCCACTCACTTAATAACAAATGAAACCTCCCATTTGATTAAAAATAGGTATCTCCCATTAAGTTGTGCTTTTAAAATGTAACTAGTATCCATGGAGCCTAAATCACTGGCCAAATACAGGGACAAGGCTTAGGGTACAGTAGTGGATCAAACTGGAGACCTGATCCTGTCACTGTGAAATTTGAAATCTGGAGGGAGAGGGGTGTGTCAATCAAAGAAATGAATAGAGTATCATGCCATCCCCGGGGCAAGAGTTATGAATGGTAGGTCAATGGTACCAAGAGAAATTGAACTAGTGAAGCTGATAAAAGGGCATTGATCAGTAAAGTAATGAATTAGTTAGAAAGACACAGGGAAATGTGAAATACTTCTGGGTTTGAGGGATCAGCTTGTCTTGGAGTTCTGTGGTGTCCATGAACTGAACCAAGGTCCATTCTGATGGGGTGGGATTAACAGAGAGAGAATGCATACAGCACACAGCTGGAGAGTCACACAGGAGGGAGAGGAGAGAATTTGTAAATCATACCAGTATTTCTGATTGCAAAAAGCAATGAGAGGCCTTTGGGTCTCTCTCTCTCTCTCTTTAAGGCACTCATGCATGCATGCACACACAGGCACACACAATGTGATGCTATGTAAATGTTAAAATGTAACGATTGCTGTAGAGCAATGGTATCTCCAACCTTCCTATGCTGTGACCCTTTAATACAGTTTCCAGTTTGTGGTGACTCCCTACCATAAAATTATTTCATTGCTACTTTTAAATTTTGCTACTGTTATGAATCATAATGTATCGGATATGCTAGATATCTGATATGTGACCTGCCCAAAGGAGTCACAATGCACAGGCTAAGAACTGCTACTATAGAGGAAAGATGACAGCAAGCAATAGCAACTAAACAGATGTCTGCAGGCATTCCTGACAGCAGCTTAAACTCAGTTGCTTTAGTAAAGATGGGACACATGAGAATAAGATGATTGGAGAGTGAAGTGTGTAGGATTTGGTGACATACTGGATACTGAAGGATGGGAGGCTGAGGAAGTCTTGAGTACAAACAGTCTTGAGAGGATGTGTGCTGTTGTCATGGGTACAATGATGTCCAGAAACAAAGCCCCAGACCCATGGGAAAATGACAAATCCTTCCCGGGGGCTCAAGGAAATAGCAAAGCTTTCCCTCCTATTCCAAGTGTGAATACTGATGTAGTGTGTAGAAAATGTCCACCATCACATTCTCTACCAGATGTTTATGGCCTAAAGACTGATCCCATATAGAGATTTCTCCTACTGAGGTTAGCTAAGCCCACCTCACAGTCACAGAGTCTTGGGTCCTTTCCTCAACCCCTAATAATTAGTCTTTGTTTCTCTTTTTTATTTGTGTCTTAATGTATCCACACGTATATTTTTTGTAATACATATATTAATATATATTACTATATTAATTATAATTATATAATATCTATGTATATTACATATATAATATATACTTTAATGCACTATGCTATATAATATATGATGTATGATGTGTGACATGTGACATAATGTGTGATGTGTGACATATGATGTATGATATATAATAGACAATATATAATATAATATAATATATTAATAACATAACAATATATTAATAATATATAATACATTAATAATATATAATACAATAATATAATAAAAATATAACTATATGAGAATAAATAGATAATATAAACAATAAATATAAATATATATTATATATGTTAAATATAATATGTTCAATTTTATAATATATTTTTAAGTATATATATTTACATATATACGCTGTTCACATGGGATTCAGGTACGTCTTCCTGTGACATTTATTTAACTCGCTGTGATGGTTGCATGCAAGCTTACAACGGGTTGAGAATGCTCACAAAATGTCGCCACTGTCTTCAGTGGATCATTCAGCTGATGTAGGGCTGTACAGACTGATAGTGGAGCCAAAAAAAAAAAATGTAGGTCACTCCCCAGGAGGCTGTCCAGGGGCCATGAAATACAGCAGGTGTAAAAGAGAAATTTAAGGCAGGTGGAAAGAAATGAAACAGACCCAGAGTCAGGAAGTGCATGGGAGTTAAGCCAAGATGAAAAATAATCAGAAACTTAAAATTTCCTATTAACAATAAATGAAAAGAAAAATGACTCGGCCCTGCCAATGACACCATGATGAAGTGTGGAATAAGACCTCGAAGATGTGATGAGAGAGAAGTGGTCGTCAAGGAACATCAGAGGAGCTCCACTCCCATAAAATAAAAATTTATGGACTTGAGGATGAGACTTTAAAAAGAAGATCTTCAAATTGCTTCAGAAAATATTTCTTCTCCTTCCAGATTTATAATGTTAGAATCTCTAACAGGGCAGCCACTGCTTGGAGCAGAGACACATTTGTTCCAATTCTTGACCGCCTGACCTTTCACCTCTGGCTGGCAGGTCCCACACCAGAGTCTTTCTCAAGCAAGCATCATCTCTGGTATAGTTCAAAGTGTTAGAGAAACAAGACAGATTTGCAGCACTTATTTAAGAAGGTCCAAAGAAGTCATCAAATGAGAAGTTTACCCTTAGGTTTGCTGTTGCTGTTAACCCAAAGTCAGGGGAAGTCAGACTGAGGGGTCTCCCAGGAGGGAGATCATTCCTTTGGGGGGGGGGGGTTGGGCAAGAAGAAGAGCAGAGCGACATGTGAAGCATGTCACACTGACACACTTAACAGTACGGTGATGTCCGTGAAGTAAATAAAACTGAAGGCAGTTGAAGAGGATGTGAGTGACATGACCTGCAGTGGCTGGATCAGCTAAGATAACTGGGGATGGTTGGTGGGTGACCATCCCATAAAGTCACTGAAAACTCATGATATTCTCAGTAAATCCATCAGGAATGAGCGGGAAAGCAGCAGCAACTTGGGTTATATTTAACTACCTTGTTTAAGAAGTGGGGGACATTTCTTCATTTCAGTTAGGATTCTTTTATTTTTAATTTCTCTCTCTCTCTCTCTCTCTCTCTCTCTCTCTCTCTCTCTCTCTCTCTCTCTCTCTCTCTCTCTCTCTCTCTCTCTCCATGGAAGTGCCAGAAGAGGGTATCAGATGCCATGGAGCTGCCCAGTGCAGGTATTAGGGAGCAAACAGCTGTCCTGCAGAAGCTTTACTTGTTACTAACCACTGAGCCATCTCTCTAACTCTGACCCCATCCAAAACTCTTCAACTGAAGCTCTGGTGACATGAATGAATTGTGAAATTAGCAAGTATTGCCAGCACAGTCTTTATTAATTGGTATGTTTCATTTGAATGAAAACCACCCTAGCTAATTAGGCATTTCGCTGTGTGTAATGCCAGCCAAACAGACTGGAGGACATGACTCAGGCAAAAAAATAAACCCCGCGCTCTCTCTGCTTGGTTAACTTTTCAATGTGTTTTCCTTCACACATGTGGTGATTCAGAGGAAGTGTAAGTTTAACCTTCTAGTCCCTCATCATCTTGGAGTAAGTGAGCAGAATAGGAAGAACTTGAGCTTTTGAAATTGGGTACATTTGGATCATGATGTTGGCCTCACTCTTTATGAACTCTGACTACAACCTTCCAGTTTTGTTACCTAAAAATAGGAACCTGTGGTGGTTTGAGTAAGAATGGCCTCCACAGGTCCATTAGGAGCGCGGCTATTGGGAGGCGTGGCCTTCCCTTTTGGAGGGGCAGGCTTTGGGGGTTTCAGAAGATCAAATCAGGCCTCGTGGCTCACAGTTTCTTCCTGCTACCCGCTGATTCAGATATAGAGCTCTCAGCAGATCCTCCAGCACCATGTCAGCTTGAATGTCTTCATGCTTCCTTCCATGGTGATAATGGACTAAACCTCGGAACTGTAAATCAGCCCCAGTGAAACGTTTTCCTTTATACGAGTTGCCATGGTCATGGTGTCTTTACAGCAATAGAAACCCTAAGACAACACCATATCTGTACTTGCTATAAAAGATGACAAGAGGGTTCAGTAAAGTCATAAAAGCACAAGGCTGGACATATAATAAGTCTGGGGGGTTTCAGTCTAAAATATGTCTTCCACGGACTCATTTTGGAATACTAACTTCCCAGCTGGTTTGCTGCTTTAGGAGGGTATGAGGTCTTTAGATGATGGGACCTCCCTGAAGGAAATAGTTCACTGGGTGAGGAATGGGAGGAGGGGGCAGTGAAGTATACTCAACTCCTCATTCTCCTGCTCCTCCAAGTTCTTATCTGTGATCACATAAATAGCACACATATAAACGTCCACTGTCATGGACCAAGATTCTCTACCAGCCTTCTCCACTGTGATAATCAGCTGGGAGCCTCTGAAACCAGGAGCCCAAAGACATCTTGCCTTTCTTAAACGGTGAGGTATTTTGTCACAGGAACACAAAAGTAACTATTAGAATCCGTGTTTAATGAGTCTCAGTCCCCATTAGTGGCCACCCTGCCACTGGCCTGAATGTCATCTCACCGGTGGCTACTAGTCTCGGCTTAGTCACCACAGTCTCCTGAAGGCCTTCACTGAGTTCCCAATCTGAGTAGTTCTGCCCTCCTCTCTATGAGGATCCAGATCCAGTCTATCATATGACAGCACTTACTCAAAGTTTCTATTTATCAAAAGTGATAAAACCTTATGGTTAAGGCTGAAATGAAAAACAATATTTTTCTTTCAGAGTGTGTGTAAACTGCATTGTCAATGACTATCAAGTTAGGAGAAAATAAATACATATTAAGTTGTTAGAATGGAGCTGTAGAACAAATGAAATTGTTACGTGTTTTGCTTTTCACCTTGATGAGCCTTGGAAAAATTACCAAGGTATGAAAGGTTCTGAACTGAGAAAGTTCTAGAAGCCCTAGTGTAGGAAAATGGTGAAGATTTAAACGAGGAAAACACCATGATTATTGCTACTGTTGTTTATACATTATAATTATGACAATATTGTAATTAGTTACTTTGGAGACCGAAGCAGGAAAAGGGCAAGTTCAAGACCTATTTGAGCTATAGGATGACTTCAATGCCACGCTGGATTAAATGGTGGCAGGGCTGGAGATGTAGAGATATTTTGTCACATGAACACAAAAGTAACTATCAGAATCCTTGTTTAATGAGTCTCAGTCCCCATTAGTGGCCACCCTGCCACTGGCCTGAATGTCATCTCACTGGTGGCCACTAGTCTCGGCTTAGTCACCACAGTCTCCTGAAGGCCTTGTCTAGGGCTCAGTACTTATCTAACAAGCATGAGAGCTTAGGTTCAATCCTATTACCACAAAACAACAGCCCTATTTAGTAGCCAATAAGAAAACAAGGCCTTACTAACTTCAGATTCTTGTGCATATTGGTTTACTTCATACCTTGACATCTGTACTGGCTAGTTGGTTGGATTTTTGTCTGTTTGGTTTGGTTTTGTCAACTTGACCCAAGCTAGAATCATTTGGGCAAAAAGAACCTAAGTTGAGGAATTTCTTCCATTAGTAGGCCAGTCTGTAGAGCACTGTTTTTGGTTTATGATTGATATGGGAGTGTCAAGCTCAATATGGATGGTACCAGCCAAGCAGGGATCCCTGGGTTGTGTAAGAAAGCAGGCTGAAGAAGCCATGGAAAGTGATCCAGTAAGCATCACTTCTCATGGTCTCTGCTTCAGTTCCTGCCTCCAGGTTCCTCCTCTAACTTTCCTTTGTAATGTGCTGTTACCTGAAAGTATAAGATGAAATAAACCATCTCCTCCCCAAGTTGCTTCTGGTCAGTGTTTTTGTTTTTGTGTTTTTTTTTTCACAGCAACAGAGAAGCAAACCAGGACAATATCCCTAAACAGAATGTTCTTCCACGGGAGAATGGAAAACAGGTTTGAGCCATGGCTGGTGGTGATGGAGGTGGTACTCACACTTAAGCTTCCTGTTCTTTACCAGTGCTGTTGGCTATGGAGATATGGAGTTGAGGTTGTCCCCTTGAGAGAACCATTTACAAAATCAGAGAATGGAGACAGGAGATGTTTTGAATTATGTGAGCAGTCCACACTGACTCCTGCATGGCATAGGATGCTGGAATTCTAGCATGTTAGCTTTATTGCAAAATAGTGACTTCTTTTAGGAATTGTGGACTAGGACACTGGTTTTTCTGAGCCATTTCTAAAGAAGAAAAAGAGGAAGAAGGAGGAGGAAGAGGAGGAGGAGGAGGAAGAGGAAGAGGAAGAGGAAGAGGAGGAAGAGGAGGAGGAGGAAGAGGAGGAAGAGGAGGAGGAGGAGGAAGAAGAGAAGGAGTAGGAGCAGGAGGAGGAGCAGGAGCAGGAGCAGGAGCAGGAGCAGGAGCAGGAGCAGGAGCAGGAGCAGGAGCAGGAGCAGGAGCAGGAGCAGGAGCAGGAGCAGGAGCAGGAGCAGGAGCAGGAGCAGGAGCAGGAGCAGGAGCAGGAGCAGGAGCAGGAGCAGGAGCAGGAGCAGGAGCAGGAGCAGGAGCAGGAGCAGGAGCAGGAGCAGGAGCAGGAGCAGGAGGCATGAAGCAACGGTTTTATAATGCAATTTTAAAGTATATCATGACTATTTTTGACCAATTCACTTGCATTACCTGGTTCTCTTGTTCTCCTGCCTCTTCCCAAATACCCCTGTCTTAGTTAGGGTCACTATTGCTATGGCAAGATACAATGACCAAAAGGAACATGGGGAGGAAAAGGGCTTCTTGGACTTACACTTCCATATCACTGTTCATCTTCAAAGTCAGCACAGGCATTCAAACAGGGAAGCAACCTAGAGGCAGGTGCTGATGCAGAGGTCATGGAAGGGTGCTACTTTGTCACTTGATCTCCATGGCTTGCTCAGCCTGATTCCTTATAGAATCCAGGACCCATCCTCCCAGAGTTGTCACCACCCACAAGGGGCTGCGCCATCACCTATCAATCATTAATTAAGAAAATGCCCTACAGGCTTGCTTATAGCCTGACACTATGCAGGGATTTTCTCAGTTGAGACTCTAAGGCGTGTCAAGTTGATATAAAACTAAACAGAATATACCCACTTCTATTTTTATGTAATCTCTCAGCATCCCCCCTCTTTCACACATACACACACACACACACACACAGACACAGACACACACACACACACACACACACACACACACACACACACACAAAGAGAGACGCACACATACACATACTTAAATGTGACATCTTTTTCTGAGTCCTAGCTCCTAGTTCTCTTAACATTATGCTCTCCTGTTTCATCCATTTTTTTCTTTTATCAATGACACAATCTCATTCCTCTGTATGACTAAACTAAACTTCACTGTATGTGTACACATTATTCTGTTGATGGGCACCTTGGATGGTTTTATAACTTGGCAAACAGATTGCTCTTCTGTGTCTACATCAGTTCTAACAGATGGTTCTTATGGCAATCATGACAGGATGCAAAAGGAAGGCTTAGGTCCTCCTGGTTTTGAAGTCCTCAGCAGTGTGTGCTCCTGACTGCTATTATCCTGCCTGCTATTCTTCTTGAGGCTAATCTGGTCAGCCGCACTGTAGACTACCTGAGATCCATACCATGCCAATAATGAGAGAGAGAGAGAGAGAGAGAGAGAGAGAGAGAGAGAGAGAGAGAGAGAGAGAATACGCATTCATATTTGAGCCTTGGGCATCATTTCTTAGGTGCCAGCCAGCCATCTTTGTGTACATATGGGCATGGTGTGACGGTGTGCATTCAAGTGCCCACACTCCACGTGATTGCATGTGGAAATCCAGGTACTGACCTCCAGGTGTCTTTCTCAATCACTTCTGCTTTATTTTTGGTGGGCTCCCATAGAACCCGAACGCCATCACTTCAACTAGTCTGCCTAGCAAGCAAGCCCCTGGTACCCGCTTTCTCTACCCGCAGCCATGAGTTTACAGACCTGTACTGCCATGTCCAGGTTTTACATCCGTTCTGGGGGATCTAAACTTGGATGTCTGTGCTTAGGCATCTTGTTACACTTGGGCAGCAACCATGTTACTAACTGAACTGTCTCTTCTATCTTGAGGCAAACAAAGTCTTTCAGTGGTCCGAAGTCTGCCCATTTGGATTTGCTGGCTGCAAGTGGACCTCATGGGGCTCTGCCTGCTTTCATCTCCGTAGCCCTAGGATTGCAAACAAGTGTCTAGCTTTTTAAACAAACAAACAAACAAACACTCCATGGGTTCTAAGAATAGAACTTTGCCCACGAAGCTCTCTCTCCAGCCCCACCCCCAATTTTTTTTGATTTGATCTAGATTTGATGTTTAGATTAGAGCCCTGAGAATAGCTATAATAAAATATTAATAAAGGACAGGAACTGTAATGCTGCTATTAATAAGTACCCACACTCTAACTCGGGTGTCTTCAGGTGGTAGAGTTCTGCTGCCCCAACGCCTCCCAGAAAGCAGGCAAGGCCCGCGTAGTTCACATCAACAGTGTTAAGGGGAGGCTTTCTGCACCACCAGAGAGGTCAGCCATCTAACCAGCAATTACACTGCTGTCAGATTGTAAATACACATTTGCAAATGCCTCTGTAATTGTTCAGAAATGGCTCGGGCCTGCTCATGCAGGGCTAGTTACAGAATGTTAATGGGGATGCTCACCCAACATCTGCTTTCCTGGTTGGATCCAGATTTGCCCCATTTAAACATTTATGAGCATAAAGCAGTGGACTGGGTACTTGCTGCTGCCAACTTTGAAGGGGAGGGGGAAACAAACCAAAACTGAGCAGCAATGGACACTTCTCTGGCAAACTGAGAGGTTTAGGGAGAGCATCAGATTTCAGCTATAGTTATGAAAAATCTAATAATACTACACGGTAGGATGTGAAATTAGCACTGTAGAGTTGTGGCTATATGGTTTCACTTACCAGCCTCCCTGACCTTGGCACAGTTTATATCCTAATTAAACAAAGAAATCCCTGCTGGGGCTGAGGCATGGTCTGTGGTGATGGCCACTGAGGAGGCAGGAGATCTCAAAGCATGCAGTTTGGAATGCTTGTCTCTCTGATTTGGGATTTGTGCTTGAGACTGGTGTCTTATTTTCCATCAGCACACTGGGAGATGGCTGGTTATATTTGGAGACAGGTGGACCTCTCCGGTTCATCTGTTTCTGTTGCCCCTTCCTGAAAACATCACAGAGGTTTCAGACAAAGAGTCAGAGCTGGGATGTCAATTTTGCTTGCAATCCCTGGAGCTTGGATGAATACACATCTTGTTGTTTTCAAGTATTATGGTATATTTTTTAGGGTTGTAGCAGTATTGTAATGAAAGGACCCAAAATTACAAGGCATAAAGAAGATAGAATTTTATTACTGTCACGCATCACTGACCCCTGTGAACCACTCCATTGGAAGGGCTGCTTTGCTTCAGAGTTGCTCAGAGAGCCAGACACTGACCATTCTTTGCTTTCTGTCATTCCCTTAGAGAATTTATTCACCTACCTGGTCATGGTTGGGTTGTATATGTATCTATGCTGTAGCTCACAGAAGAGACAGAAAGTGGGCCTCCAGAGGAGCTGCCTTTCTCTCTTAAATCGAACGTAACTGGCAAAGTCGTCTCTCTCTCCTACATCACACTACTGCAAACTGAATCCCAGGGGTCAATTTGAAGGCAAAAGATCCTGGGGAGACTGCTGGCCCAGCTTAACCTCTACTGTTGTAGAATCGAGGGAGGGTAAAGTGTGTGTGTGTGTGTGTGTGTGTGTGTACATATGTGTGGAGGTCAATGTTAGATGTCATTCCTCTGTAACTGCCAATCTTTATTTAAACAGAGGCTCTCATTGGCCTGGGGCTTGCCAAGCAGGAAGGCTGCCTGGACAGAAAGCTACAGAGATGCCTGGTTCTGTGTCCCCAATGCTAGGATAACAAATGTACACAACCACACCTGGGTCATCGTACATGGGTGATTGAACTCAGATCTGTATGCTTTTAAGACAGGCACTACATTGGTGGAACTATCTCCCTAGTCCCAGGAGGGTAGGTTTGAATGGTTAGCCAGAAGATTTTGCCAGATGAAACAATGGATTAAAAATACATTTCAAATACTTTAAAATGAGATGAATATTGCAAGCCATATATTTGACAAATATTTATTAAGTATGACAGATACCCCTAACATGACTTAAAATAGTGACATTTTTAATGGGTAAAATTGTACTCCCCTGCCAGTGCATTTTTCCTGTTTTGAAAGACTAAAGCAGCAACTGGAAGCCAGGCAAGGCCCTCCACAGTCACACTGTAGGAAAGCATTCACACCTGTCAGATGCCACTTGCTAACGCTGTTGTTCTGAGCATAAGCTCAGGCAAAACAAAACAAAACAAAACAAACAAAAAAAAAATGCATGGATGTTCTTTTGGGTTCCGGTGTCTTCACAACTTGCTTGAAAAATATCTACGGAGAAATGTCTTTTCACAATATGATGTCAGGTCACGTAGATCAAACTCAACTTCGAAGGAAGGGCTTTTTCCCAAAATAATTAAGGCAGCCAACAGAGCCAGTTTTGAGGTCATCCCCGTGATTAGGTACTTCACACCAGTCTCGGGGTCTGCGTACTCGAAGCAGTGCATGATGATCGGGTGGCCAAAGTACATGCTGTGTTTCTGGTAGTAGACTTGGGGATGGAGGAAATAATCCAAAGGGGCGAGGAACACGTGCTTCACTTCATCAGCATTAGGTCGGGCCTGGAAGTTGTGATCTAGGAAACCCACTACTGGGGTTACCATCGCATCATTCTGAAAGCAGAAACCAAAGTTCACAAATCACAAAGTACAGCGATACCATTTCCAAGATTAAACTCAGGCCACTTCTAGAAGAGGGAAGACCAAAGCCATGATATACGGTATAAGGTGAGCAGCGGGTGGTGATCTAGACACAGATATGTCCTCCCTGTGGGAAAGATCCTCCACCTGTGTTGGCATCTGAGAAGACTCTGAAAGTGTGTGTGTGTGTGTGCATTGACACACAAATACTGGTATGATTGTAATGACTATGAAACGGTGTTATTAAAACCAGGATCCCCTTGACTTAGGAATCACATTTGTGTGAGTATGTCTACTTTAGAGATCCCTCCATGCAAATAAAGATACATGAGCAAAACAGAAGCATTCCCTGCAAACAACTCCAAACTCCGCAGTGGCTACTTCTCACTGACAGACACTTAGGTTAAAATCTGGTTGAAGTAATACATTGGAATGATGTCACATACCCTTTCCTCTTGTTGTGGACAGGGGAATGATGTCATATCAACAGAAAAGTGACATGATATCACTTGGGGCATACTTTCATTTAGAGAAAATAGATACAAAATTGCCTATAAACTACATGTTTAGAGTATACATACTTGTATTGTGATGTTTTATTTAGGAAGTACAAATGTTTGTATATGGCCTTTAGTTTCTACTGTATGAAGGGTCTTCGCCTCTACTAGAAAGCCTACAAGGGAGACAGAGACTGAACACAGGTATGGTCTCTAGTTTGAAGTTCCTGGCTCATCAAAAAGAGACTGGGGAAACCCAGAGGCAGGTACACTGTGAGATGGGTGTCTAAAGAAGGTTAAACAGGCCTATGAGAATCTCTCACGGGTGGATGCAGCCAAAGAGTATTTAAGAATGGAAACAGGCCATACTATTAACTATACCCAGGGTGAATGACAACCTTTGGATAGAGAGGAGACAAGAAGAACATAGACCCTAAACGGCCTTAGGGCAGTAAATCTGAGGCCATAGGTCACCGAGAACCTTTGCCTTGCTGGGTCCCACATAAGGGCACACTCTCAGAGGTCATGGGATTTCCTAGAGCAGACACGGAGTCAAGGGCTTAGATGTAAGCAATTTCTGACTAAAATGTTGCCAGGAGAAACTGGCAAGAGGCTAAGAAGGGAGGGCAACAGCTTGGTGAAGAAGGCAGGCAGGGCGTTGTGGAGAATATTCTAACTAGAGACAATGACTGGGTTTCCATGTCCAGCCCCAGCCAGTGGTGGAGGACAGCTTTGCAGGGTGTCAATCCAGGGACTTCTGACCCTCTGTGTGTGATATCCTTCAAGTTATCGCCACCTATGCAATGGTGAGTTCTTAGCAGAGAGCTGCTGGCTACCAGAAACACATAGAGGAGGGATGGAAGGATGGATGAAGAGGTCTCAAGAGAACTCCAACAGGGTAGGCCAGAATGAGCTGTTCACTTTACTGTGGTCCTCAGAGCAATAGGACCAACTAAGCATGGGATCAGTACCTCCAAATCAATGAGCTGAAATATATCTTCATTCTACGTTCTAGTTTCATGTCTACTGCTGTGACAAAATGCTCTCACCAAAATTCACTTTGGGACAGAAAGAGTTATCTGTCTCACAATTCTAGTTCATAGTCCATCACTGAGGGAAGTCAAGAGAACTCAAAGGAGGACCTGTTTGCTATTCCACACAGCATTACCTCTGAGCAAGGACTTCAGTTCACAGCCAAAAAATGAGGTGAGAACCATGCATGGGTGATGCTGGTGTATGCTTAGGTAGATTTCTTGGAGCCTAGGGCCACTTGCCAAGGGGATAATACTACCCAGAGTGGGCTGAGCAGCTGAGTACTCCTGTAGCCATTAACTACAAAGAAATGCCCTACCCTCACACACACACACACACACACACAGAGAGAGAGAGAGAGAGAGAGAGAGAGAGAGACAGACAGAGAGACAGAGAGATATAGACAGAGACAACGAGCCAGAGAGAAAGAGAGAGAGAGAGAGCAATCTGATCCAATCTAGATAATTCCGTTGAGACTCTCTACCCAGGTGATTCTAGGTCGTGGCAATTTGACATTTAAAACTAGCCATCATAACCTATAAGTTGCTTAGCTCACGTACTTGTTAAGAGTAATAGAAAGCTGACTGAGGCATCTGTGAACTCCCTTATTCTGTCCCTCCCCCCCCCCCATGTACAATCCAGTGGCTCCCAGGGATAGTGGAAATGAAGCGACCCTGATTTGAGGAACTTGTAACAGCTTTAGCCTAATCAGTCAATAAGGGTCTGAGCTTAACTCCCCAAAATGTGTTGGGAAATCTGCTGATGATTGAAAATCACATTAAAAAAATATGTCTAAAGAGGAAGAAGCTGCCATATTTCCCCCTCATTAGTGTTCTCTATTCTCTGCCTGTGTCTCCCTATCTCTGTCTTCCTGTCTCTGTGTTATCTGTCAACTGGATACAATCTGAAATGTAGGATGGGGGTCAAGGGCAGAAGGGAAGACAATAACAAAAGTAGCTAAGAAACTGTGGGTTTAGTTCATAATAATGTTCTAACCTTGTTTCTTAGTTGTGGCCAACGTACCACAGCAGTGTCAGGCATCATGGGAGATCCTGGGTGTCATGACACGCAAACAGATGACATCTAACCTGTCATCATTCTGGACATGCTTTTAACCACTTATAGCACATTTATACTGATGAAAAGAATGCTGGTATACAAGACAAGATTGACAAGAGACCCCTAAAGTCCATCTGCACAGCAGTGACTGTTACAGAGCAACAGCCTATAAGAGCCGGCTATCCCAGCTCCAGGCTTTCCTATGCTGTTTGGTTTATAGGATATAGAAGTCCCGAGTCACATAGGAGTGCAGTGGCAAACAGTGGCAGTTTCTAGACAGCTTGTCAAATATTCTTGTTCTTCTCCCAGACTCTTACCCTGGTCTAGCCAAGAGGGACCCAGCGGCTAAAGAGATGGTTCAGCAGTGAAGAAGACTTGCTGTTCCCATAGAGGACCAGAGTTCAAGTTCCCGGCATCCTTCTCAGGTGGCTCCTAGCTGTCTATAACTCCAGTTCTAGTGGATCTGACACTCTCTTTTGGCCTCTGTGGGATTCTGGATGCCTAGTCAACCCCGCTACATATACATAAATAAAAGTAAAGTCTTCTTTTAAAATTCCTTAACCACGAGGTCCTTTAACTGAGGGACATCTAGTATATCTTAAAACTGCCATGAAAACATCAAGTGTGAGAGATCATTACAGATCCAAGGACCACAGCAACCTGACAATCAACACAGGGTTTGTACGTAAGATGATGTGGAGGACAGAAAGGCCCCTAGTCCCGTGACAAGAAGACTTTATCTCAAGGTGTGCATCAAAAATGAATGACATTAAACAGAAAACATTGGGCCCCTCCAAGGGGATATCATTTAGTATGCTGTATAATAGTACATTCTTTTCAATTGACTTCTTAAAATCAATGTATCCTGGAGAAAAGTATACACCAACCAAACATCAATGGAACAGTTCTGAGTAGACCCAGAGTTCCATGGGAAAATTCTGAAACTCACTGAGGTAGCTCCCCTCTTTCTTCCTGGATGGAGTGAGAAGGGCCCCACAAAGCTCACGGGGAGCAGAGTCCACATAAGGATCCAGTTCTTTTGTCTCTGTGCCCAATGCTCTTGGGAATTATGTGGAAGCCCCTGAGAGCCCAGGAGGGCTTAAGCCAGTCCTTACATCAATCATATAAGGCACTAGGTGAGAGACGACCTCCACTTGGTGGGGATGCAGCCCCACTTCCTCCTGGGCTTCACGGAGAGCAGTGGCTGTGTCATCTATGTCCGCTGGGTCCCTCTTTCCTCCAGGAAAGCAGACTTCTCCAGGTTGCCTTCTCAGCTGGGGGATTGGAAGAACAAAGTTACAAAGTGATATTTTAGTTTTAGAATCATTTAGGCATTCAACAAATATCAACTCAGCCTCTCCAGGGTCCAAGATATGTTTTTCCTTGAATCCTTAAGACAAAGCCATACACCAGAACACCAGAGCTGGTGTGATGGACTCAGCTGGTAAGGGCACATATGAGTTTGAATCCCAATCCAACATGGTGGAAAAAGAAAAGTGTGATGCTTGAAAGTTACCCTCCGACCTCACATGAATGCCATGATACACGCATGTGCCCATTCAACACATGTGTATACGCACACATACAATTTATTAACTATTTTAAATACCAATAACCTTATTAGAAGGGTTAGATGTATATTTAGAAAAATATACATCATGAAACTACAAAGACTTTTTTTTATCAATATTAATATTAAATTCAAGTTTGCTACTTATTTGTGTAGTGTGTGCGTGCTACTTTTATATTTTACCACATACTCCTTAGATAAGATTTTTAATATATTATATTGAGTACCTATAGGTCATAAGGATATCCCTGATGGAGATCATAATTTAACTATATAAACAATGTATGTATGTACTTGAAGAAATATAACACTGCATAAAAAACACACCTAAATATGCAGGTTTATTTTGCTTGGCAAACTCACAAGTCCATAAATTTTTTTTCTGATTTTAATTCATTGATATGTTTTAAGTGTTGCTATTTATTCAAGATATTATATATATATTATATAGAACATAATTCTCTTATATCTCCTGCTTCCCTTTCTCTTCCCACCTATTAGCATTCCCTTAGTCTCCATAAGCAGTTTTTCTTTTATAACATATATACATGTATACATATGTATGTGTATACATGACTTTATGTGTCTATATAAAATGGAAAAAACTACAAGAAAATGAAAACAGTACATGGTTAAGTCCAGTTTCACTCTTTTTTTCACAAATAGTATGCTTTTGCTTTTATTTTATTTCTTCTAATTTTTGCTTTACATACATACATACATACATACATACATACATACATACATACATACATATCTCACATTTTTCCTGATCCAGTGCCTCTGCCAGTAGCCATCTATGTTGATTCTGTAATTAATCTATTGTGACTAGTGCCGCTAGGAATATTGATATGGAAGTATCTCTGTGATTAGTTAGTTTGAAATATTTTAGTTCAAAAGAGTGGAATATCTGGGTCACATGGAACATCATTAAACATGGTTTAATTTTTACTTTAAACCTCCAATACTGACATCCATCCTGCCTATACTAAGTAATGTTCCTACTGGCCGTGTACAAAGGTTCTTTTCTGCTCCCACCCCCTCAAACTGTTAGAAGAAAATGTCAATACAAATTTTTCAAAAACTAAGGTAGCGATTGAGGAAGACATCCAATGTTGACAGACATTTTCACACACACACACACACACACACACACACACACACACACACACACACACACAGAGAGAGAGAGAGAGAGAGAGAGAGAGAGAGAGAGAGAGAGAGAGAGAGAGAGAGAAATACATCTTACAGTAATAACCTTGCAGATTTCTCTCATTCCTGATTTTTTTTCTCTACATGCCTGTAAAAGACAACATAAACACTGAAGCAGACAGACATTAATGAGGGTTATAAAAGCTAAAAGAAAGGATACTATAGACACTATTATCAACAGATGATTTTGTTAAATCCTTTATGGGTGCTTACCATACTCAGGACATATATTTCATAAGGGTTTTTCTATAAGCTGTTATGTTTATGGAAAGATTGAAATGGTGTGTCAAACAGCCCAGTCTGACCTCAAATTTGCTATGTAGTCAAGGATGACCTTGATCTTTGACCTTCCTGCTCCATCTCCTCAGTACAGGGATCAGGGTTTGCACCACTGTGTCCTGATTTAGGCAGTGCTGAAAATCAGATGTAATGGTGTGTTTATTATTAGTATAATGATGTACAACTCTACTAATATCTAGTTTCAGAACACTTTCCCCATTCCACGAGGTAACCACAGCCAGTAAGTGTTCTCTCCCTACTCCCTGGTCTCTGATTTCTGTCCAAATGGAATTCCAGTTTGTTTCATGGGAAACACATGGCATGTGACCTCATGTGTCTCAGTGTCTCTTTTGTGACGTTTTCCCATGTTGTATCACTGGTCAGTGCTTCACTCCTCTATGGCCGAATAGTATCCCTTTGTTTGTACAGATCACAAAGAATCTCTATTAATGGGCACACAAACCACAGTAGATTACCATTACTTCTATATTCCCAGAAAGGGTGAGGCACCTAGAGGTTAAATTACCTGAAGAAGTTCACACAGTGAGCAATAAATTACAGTTCAATTCTAGATGCTGTATTCTTAATTACCACACCATCTATTAAGAGTTTCTAGGGCCACCAGGAGGGCTCAGCTGGTAGAAGGGTTTGCTATGCAAGCCCAATGACCTGAATTTGATCCCTAGAACCCACATAGAAAGCTGGATCTGATGGCATGCGTCTTCAGTTCCAGAATCCTTACAAACAGGTAGAGGCAGGAGATCGGGCCAGAAGCTTGAAATTTCTTCTATTAATTGGCAATTGTTCTACAGAATGTGAGCCTAGCTAGCATAAGCTCAAAGAGCAGGGCTTGGGATCCCATAGCTGGGAAATGAAGAGATAGAGTCATGAGAGAACCCGTTCAATGACAAGGTAGGAGAGAAGTGACTCTCAAAAGTTGTTCTCTAACAACTTTTTAAGTTGTGCCCCTTACAACAGGCCAGGGCACATGCATGCTCATACTCACACACACATATTAAATAAATAGATAGGTAGACAGATAGATTAAATAAATAAATAAATAAATAAATAAATAAGCAAGCAAGCAAGCAAGCAAGCAAGCATTTGCTAAAACACAGTATGGCCGAGGAGCCATCACCATACAGAGAAATAATACTAATACTAATACTAATACTTGGCAGACTAGGAAAAATAAAAAAATTGGTAATAACGATGATGATGATAAATGAAGAATTATTTTTGCTGACTCACATGAAGAATGGGGAAGCTCTCTTTCTTTGTTTCTCCACCCATATCACTGACTCCCATCCTTTCTGGTTTTAGGACCCTGTGTCTCTGTTTGTGGCATCCCAGTCATTTCCTCCTTTCTCATTTCTGAGAGGTGCAGCCCTGGTCCTTCTCTTTTCTGCCGTGCCAAACTTCTCAGCCAGCCCAGACACTCTCACCTATCCATGTCATTGTCCTCTCTAGTCATCTGCTACAAGAGCCTGACTCAGCAGGGTTCTGGGGCCAGCTTCTTGCCAACTGTGTGCAAAGATCACGGCAGTGTGCACCTGTTAGAACCACAGGGCAGTTGCATGAGCTGAGGCTGCCGTGAGTGGAGTTGTGCCTAGCTCCCAGGCAGGGTGATTTAATGAAGTCCTCTAAAGTCAGCTCTTGATGTCCAGAGTTCAGCTGAGATGTCCTGTTGGCATTCTTAGCACTTGGGTTGACAGAGCTGTATAAGGAAAGCTAGAAGCCGTCTTTGGTCTGAATATCTGTTTCTTCAAATGTTGAAATCCTTGGTCCATTTGGAGTTGGGGCTCTCGGGAAAGCATAATGACAAGTTCCCATCAATGAGTTTATTTATAAAGAAAGTGCACAGACACCTGTTGCTTTCCTCACGCCATGAACACACAGGGGAAACCATCATCTGTGAAGTAGAATGAGAAGACGGCACTGAGTGCTTGATCCGCAGATGCCTTGATACTGATCTTCCCAGCCTCCACAAGCACAGGAAACGTTTGTGGTTCACAAGCCATCCAATATAAAGTATTTTGTTACAGTCCTTTGAGAGGACTAAGGGTGTTGTGAACTTTATTTAGGTTTCTATAGCTGATTACTCTGCCTTAGCAAGCTTGTTATTTTCATTCATTCATTCATTCATTCATTCGTTTTATTTGGTGGTGCTTAGGGTTGAGCCAGGGTTTTGTACATACTAGGGAAATATTCTGCCATTGTGCTTCACTCCCAGCCCTGGACAAGACGTCTGAAAATATAAAACATGCACAGTTCCTCCCTGCTATAAATGCAGAGTTCTACGAGGTTGGCCTCAGACATCCTCTCATCAATGGCAGATACTGGAATAGGAAGAGGAAGGCTGGACCATTTTCTGTCTACTGCAGCATGTCTTACAAAAGACTTAAAAACACACTTCCTGTTACATCACCTCTAAAATGTGATTTACTGTTTGCACATTCAACACTGCAGTAGCCGGTGACAGGGGCGTCCTCAAGGACTTACCAGGCTGGATAGAAATACAGACCTGATTTAAAATGTGTTTCGAAAGCTCTTCAAAGAGACCCAGAGCACGCCAATTCAATTCAAGTGACCTTCCACCTCGAATCTAATTAATAGGGAACAAGGACCTTTTGGATTCCTGAGAATTCTGTCTACTCTTAGAAAACGTTCTGCTGTGTTGAAGCAGGGGCATTAAAAAAAAACCAACCCGACCCTTCACAGGTTGCTGGGACCAGAAAGGGCTCTATCAACACATGGGAGTTCATAATCTGGAACTCTATAGATAGTGTAAGATGCATGTATGTCTGTTGGGTGTACATGTGTGCTTGTGTGGGATCACATGGTTACATGTACATGTGGAGGCCAACAGCCAACTTTAGGTTCCATGCCTTACCTGCCATCTTCACTGGGTTCTTTTGTTTGGATTTTTATTTAAGATTATAATAGAATTCAATCACTTCTTCCTTCCTTTTCCACTTTCCCTACAGCCTCTCATGTCCACCCTTCCTTGTTCTCTTTCAAACTCATGTCTTTTTAAATTGTTCCTTCATCAGTTGTTATTTTGTGTGTACATATGTTATCCTAGCCTACTTGGTGAGCCCGAGGCCAGCAAGAAACTGTCTCAAAACCCAATGTAGCTTTTGACATGACTAAGAAACACTCATAAACTCCCCAACATGATGGCCTAAACTTGAGTTGAACAAGGGTGACACCAAGAGACATGCCAAAGAGGAGGGGGGAAAGCCCAAGAGGCCTCAACCCTACACAGAGAACTGCAGGCAATTAAGGAGTAGGGAGAAGAGGGGTCATTGTCTTCCCCAGAGAAGAACACATCAGTTGGTTATCCAACCCCAAATGGTCAGCCCTCAAAACATGTATGAGTAACGTAGTATGTACTGAGGAGGTCCTATTCAAGAATATATACACACATACACACATACACACACACACACACACACACACACACACACACACACACACTACCCCACACATATAAAAAACATTCTCCCTTTCCCAGTTGCCTGCCTCAGGGTGCGAGACTGGCATGGAGAAGCATGTTTCCACCCGTATGAGGAGAACACACCTCAACTGACCAGCCCCTTCCACCTCTCTTCCCTCATACCTGTTCTATGGTCTTGTGATCCTTCCTGGAAATGCAAGACCCTATTTCCTTTTCTATTACCTGCCTGGAACTCACCCGACTGCCACCTAAACTTTCCTTCTTCTGAGACCTATAAGAAGGGACTTCCCTACCCCGCCTCATAGACATGGTCTTGTATCAGAGCCCCTACTATGCTGTCTATCTGTCTGCCCATGATATTATTAACTCTTCTGATACATATCTTCCCCAAAAGGACATTCCACCTCATGTTTCCTTGAACACTATAACCCTGAAATCTTTCAGCCTGAAAGGCCCCAGACTCCAGGACTCTAGGACTCTGAAAGGTCTTTAAGGTCTCTGACCTTACCTATGCTGGACAAGGCAAAAAGAAAAGCAACAAGGAAAAATCAGTGTCTGTGGGTCCCTGTTCTGGAGGGTGTCCCATGAAGATCTCAGGCCGGGGCGGGTGCAGGGGTCGGGGCCAAGGGGATAGAGTGCGAGTAGGGAGGGGGAATTGTCTCCGCTGCTGTCTCTGCTGTCGCTACCCAGCTACTCCCAGGTACTGCACCTGTCTCTCACCACTGAGCCAGCTGGGCTGAGCTCTAAGAAGCTAGCTAGCAAGGAGGGGTGGGTTCTGAAGGCTCTTCGGGAGAGCAGATCTCTTCCCAAGTGTTTCAGCTCTTTTGACAGAAACTCTCAGGGACACCGGGATGATTCTCACACACCTTTACTTTTCCTGAATAGGGCTCTTTTATACAGTTTTGGGGTGGGTCAGGGTCTGGCAGCAGATAATGCCTATTGGCTTGGTCTGAGAGCTTGGAGACACCTCATCTACATGTGGGAGAGCCTGAGGCACTGTTCCTCTGACTGATAGCCATAGATCTCTATGAGAGGGGCTGTGGAGGGCTGAAGCTAAATGAACGAACACCTGCCGTCCAATTAGGGTCTGGGGTTCGAGGCCTGTGCTCGACCAGGTGCCCAGCTGCCTCTCATAGCCCACCGCCCCACAAATGTCATCAAGCACAAATGTGTGCCAGACACTGAGGCAGCGTGGCTCTGTTGCCCACTGCACACAGCACACAGCACACAGGACAGCTTTCAGTCCCATCTCTAGATATGAGAAAAATGAGGTTTTAAGACATTAAAATCTCTGCTACCAGGACCAGTGAGATGTGACTCCACTCACAAAGCCCTTTTGGTGCTATCCTGATGCCTACATTTGTTCCCTGGGAGCCTCATAAAGGCTGGAGAGCGCAGCCTCAAGAAAGTTGTCCTCTGATCTCCACACTTGCACCAAAGCATGCATGTCCCCATCCCCCACAAACACATTAAACAACAACAACGATAACAACAACACATCCGATTTTTAAAAGGAAAAATGAAGAACCTTCCAGAAGTAGGCCTGGTGATACATGCCTGTGATCCCAGCTGGTTAGAGTGTGGCGGCAGATGGATCCAAGTTCAAGGTGTGACAGGGGCTACCTCAAGGCCAGTTTTGGCAATTTGGTGAGACCCTGTCTCTACATAAAATGTAAAAGGAGGAGGTGGGGATGAAGCCCATGTTAGAGTTCCATCTTGGCAGGAGGCCCTGGGCGGTGCCCAGGAGCACCCACAGGGAGCACTCTGCTTCCCCTCTTCCACAGACAGGTAGGGCTTGCAGTCAGAGTGAGGGCATTTTTAAACTATTTTTAAAATGACCTTGAGGAGCTGGAGAGATTGCTCAGTGGTTAAAATGGCTTGCTCTTCTAGCAAAGGACCCAGGTCCAGCTCCCAGTACTCACATGGTGGCTCATGACCACCTAGGACTCCAGTTCCATTGTATTCAGTATTCTCTTCCCACCTGTGCAGCCACTGAGCACACGTGCTCCACCTACATTCAGTCATTCAGGCAAAGCACTCATAACACACACAGAAGCAAATCCTTTACTTTTAATTTTAATTTTAAATTTTTAAAATTAAAAGTAAATAATAAAAAATGACCTTTATAATCATCAGGCATAACTTGTTATCAAAGCAGTACCACTGGCCAGAGGCTTTAGTCTTTTTTTTTTTTTTTTTTTTTTTTTTTTTCGGTTTTTTCAAGACACGGTTTCTCTGTGTAGCCCTGGCTGTCCTGGAACTCACTTTGTAGACCAGGCTGGCCTCGAACTCAGAAATCCGCCTGCCTCTGCCTCCTAAGTGCTGGGATTAAAGGCGTGCGCCACCACCGCCTGGCTGAGGCTTTAGTCTTATATTGTCTTTATTGTTTTTCTGATAAGCAACACACACACACACACAGAAAGAGGAGGTTATATGCACTTCATCTGTGCTTAGGAGCAGAGCCGAGAACAGGTCTCATTTCCTTGGTTCCAGCTGAGTGTCTCTCTCCTTTGAGTAACTGGATTTTGATCACTACATGGACGTGTATCATTTGCTTGTCCTACAGTAAAAAGGATCACCACAGTTCTGTTGAAATCAGGGTATTTGGGGGCTGGAGAGATAGTTAAAAGCACTGGAGGCCTGAGTTTGATTCCCAGCACCCACATGGCAGCTCACACCTGCCTGTAACTCCAGCCCCAGGGCTTCTGACACCCTCATACAGACATCCATGCAGGCAAAATACCAGTATACATAAAATAAGAGTAAATTATATTAAAAAGTATGAATCAGAGTATTTATTTACACATTTTTTATTTACATATATATGCTGTCAGTGAGACTTTTTAATTATTCTGCTTGAAAGGCCATGTTATTTTGTGGTCTGTTTATTTCTATCTTGGGATGGCCGTTTCTTCAACTCTGGGAAATATTTCCAACAGTGAGGAAGGGCAACCACATGGGAGAGACAGGAACACATAGCCTGAGATGGCTATAAACTCAGAGGGTTCATAACTTCAGCCCTGCATTCAACATGGGCAGCTGGCTCCAGGGCTAAAAGTATGTTCTAGTTTACCTGAGGTGGGTTAGTCTAACAGAGCCATTGTTGGTAGGGTGATTTTTCATTCCAATCTGCCAGGATTACTGGCACTGTCTGGAGACATGATGTCATCACGAGGATGTCCCTGTGTGTGCTGTTGACATGGTAGAGGTCAAGACGACCCTAAATATCCAATAGTGCCCAAGAAGGCTCCTCAATGAAGAGTGGTTTGGACCCAAAGGCTGCTTAAGCACCAACATCAAGAAACCCTGGTCTAAAAGTGTTTTCAATTTCTTATAAGATACATTTCTTTTTCTTCTTCTTTCTAAAACCTCTCTTGAAAAATGCTATGTTGGGTTGAGCAGGCGACTCAAGGAGCACAGATGTTTGATTGTACAAGTTTGTGTAGCAAGGTTATGAGGTCGTCATGGCTGTGCATATCTGAACCTCCACTTCTGAGGTGGGGTAGAGAGAGATGGTGGCAGCATGAAGCCATGCCTATACTGAAACTACAGGCTCCAAGTTCAGTGAGAGGCACTGTTTCTAGGCAACAAGGCAGATAGTAACAGAGAAGGCCACTCATTGTCTTCCTCTGTTCTCTATAATCATGTACACACACACACACACACACACACACACAATAAAAAATGAACACCAAAACTTAAAGTCAGCAGCACTTGGGAGGCAGAGGTAGGCGGACTGTCCTAAGTTCAAGGCCAGCTTGAGCTACAGAGCCTCAAAATCAAAGTCGGTGTCTCAAAATCACCAACCAAACAAACAAACAAACAAAAAAAATCCCATTTCATTCTGTGCTTCCATTATTCCTCCAACACCAATGCTATCGAAAGTTCATTTGATAATAGCAGCCTTGAAATAAGGAGGAAGCGACAGAAGGGGGTTTTTTAAAGCCCTGAGATGTCACAAGAGCTTCTTGTCACCTACCTTGTCTGAACGGACCGTGAATAGCAAGTACAGCTTTCCTCCTCTGGCCAGCAACGGCAGAAGGATAGAGTATTTATTAGAGGACAAGTGGGAATATCTGGTCCCAACATCAAACTTTCTCAAGCGGGCCTTGGCATCATTGATCAGATTGCTTCTAAGAGGAAGACAAGACAAAATCTCCAGTAAGCAGAGCTGTGGCAGCAAGGACCTAGCCTTGCCAATCTGTTTGTGTGTGTGTGTGTGTGTGTGTGTGTGTGTGTGTGTATCTTGGATTTCATTTCTGAGTCTCATTATAGTTTTCCAATAACCTGGCAGAAATCACAGTACTTAAATGGCATGTGTTAGCAAGACTGACTGAGGCAAAGACATCAAGTCCACATTGAATATGTGAGTTGGCTCTGAAAGGCAAATTAAATCTAAAATTCCAGTGTAAGCCAGGTTATGCATGTATATAATACCTGCATGTAAGAGGTAATGGCGGGAGAACCTGGAGTTAATGGTTATCCTCAGCAACATGCTGAGTTCAAGGCCCAGCTATGACACATGACACCTTACCTCAAAAACTCAAGCCAAAACAAGCCAAACCAAACCAAATAGCAAGGACATATGGTAAAACATTCCCCCAGTAACCTGACACTTGAACCTTTATATCTGCAAGCAAACTGAACCTCACTTTAGTCCCAGTTATTTGGGAGGCTGAGGTAGGAGGATGACAAGTTCAAGGCATCTTTGGTTTACAGAGTAAGTTCAAGGTCAGCCTTGAAGTCTAGGCTATGTTCCAAAATAAAAAAAAAATAAAAGAGGGGCTTGGGATGTAGCTCAGTAGCTGAGCAAGGGAGGCCCTAGTTCTGTTCATGGTGCTTTGGGGGAATACTATTGGCACATGCAGACAGGACTGGTGTGCCAAAAACTCTTTATGCGGCTTGCCTGGTCCTTCTGCCATGCTCACACACCCAGACACCCTGTAGAAGTAATTCTCAAACTCACACAGCCACAGAATCTACTACAAGGCTGTTTCCAATAGACTTCGGGACATACCCCAAAACCTGACTCAGTGACTTTGAGGTAGGGCCTGAGAATTGAGCACTTGATCCAACTTCCACAGTGACAAGTGCTACCGTGGCAGCTCAAGAGACTGTGCTTTGAGAATCATCACTGGTGGCTATGAGAAATTTTAGAGTCTCACCAGCACAAAGGGTTCCCTCAAGACTTCTGATTTTGTTCCTGCTGACACCTTGATTATGGACTTCAGACATGATAATGGGGCCTTCAGACCCAAGAGAGGCTAATTGCTGGTCCTTAAGTCATACAGTTCGTAGGACTTTGTCACAATGGCTGTAGAAAGTATACATTAATTTTCATTATTCTGTAGTACGACTGTGCAAAAGCAGATGTTTAGGTCAACCAGAACTCATTCCATCTTAAAAAGCAGACGGAGCCAAGTGTGGTAGCTCACACTTGGAATCTCCTAGTGCTTGGGAAGCTGAGGCAGGAGGACTACCAAAAGTTTGAGATCAGCCTGGGCTACCCATGGAAAAAAATACTGACATCCGTCTCCTGGAGCCTCAAAGTCCTCATCTGTAACGTCCTTGAGGGTAGCCGTGAAGATAAAGTCGGCAGTTCACGTACAAGGTGGCCCTCAGCTGTAAGTGGTAATCAATCACTATCGCATCTTTAACAAGCCTTTGGTTAAGAGGGGTCTGATTATTCTCACCGACCCGCTCTCTCCATGTGGCAGAGCGCTGGCTGCAAACCAATCAAATGTTCTGAAAGGGGTCAAGGAAAGCTGGCACACAGTACAGCCAATGCTCACAGGCCCCTGTCCAGAAAAGACATTAGCCAGCCAAGGAGGAAGAAGGCTTTTTAAACAGCCCTAGAACAGCCCAGAGGCAGCAGGGAAACAAAGATCTAGAAACTGTCTCGAGACTATACCATCAAAATAGAAGTAACAGCTCTGAACAGGGCTGGCCCACTCTTGTGTTGAGTTCTCAGGACAACCCTGTAGTATATGTGAGCCCAGGCCGGGAGCAGTGCATTGAGCAAGAACCTCGATCAAGGGTGGAAGAAACCCTGAACTCACTCTGCCTGACGGGGTTCTGAAGTTCCGCTGTGGGGGTTACTGAAGAGTGACTCAAATTGGCAAAAGGGAAACGCCGCCGTGACCTTGGAGGATGAGGACACGCCTGCGTGTGTGTGAATCTTGTTAGGTGAAACCCCAACTCTGTCCCCAGGAGCAGAAAAGCAAAGTTCCTGCAGGAGGGGAGCCCTGAGGAGCCGGAACTGCAGGGTGGAAAGGCAGGGCGTCAGACTCAGGCCTGCGCAGTGATCGGAGCCCCCCGATAGGTCGGGCTCCAATGCCTGGATTCGGGGAGCTTTACCTGACAGGCTCCCGGAGTCCACAAGGTCGCGGCATCAGCTCTGCAGTACCTTTCTTACCTGCAGCTGAAGGTTTCAGGAAGCAACTAGTTATGACGCGCATGCGCACAGTAGCCCCAGCCGGGGTGAGGGCGGGGACTCTTCGTGGAGGAGAGGCTGAGGGCGGGGCGCTTCAAAGAGACCCGAAGGTCCTAGACCCGGGAGGGGCGGGGCCTATAGGTAGGCGTGTTCGGGGCGGAGTTAGGTCCGAAGGTGGCGCTAACCGCTTTTAAAGTGTTGAATACACTAAAAATGTTTGTGGTCTAGTAGCTTGAGCTTCTTCAAAACCATTGAGCATGCTCACGTGCAATGAGCAATTGTAAAAAGTACTTAATTAAAAAAAATATTACTCTTGCCGGGCGTGGTGGCACATGCCTTTAATCCCAGCACTTGGGAGGTAGAGGCAGGCAGATCACTGTCACAGCCTGGACTGTTACACAGAGAAACACCCGTGTCTCGCAAAAACAACAAAACAAAACAGAAAAAATTACACTTTACTTTCTCGTGTGTGTATGTGTGTGCCATAGCACATTTATGAATGAAGGTCAGAAGACAACTTGAAGGAGTCATTCCTCTCCTTCCACCCCGTGAGTTCCCGGGATGGAACTGAGGTAGGTAGGCTCAGAGGCTGGGAAGGGAAAAAGAGGCTGGATGGAGAGTTGGGGGCTTGGAAAACTAGCTCCTCACTGCAGGCCTAAGGAGGGTGTCTAACATGTAGCACCCCACACCCCCAGTATCAGTGTCTCCAGTGTCCTGCTGCAATGTAGACTGCCCAGAAGCACACACCTACTGAGTCCCAGGAAGGTGGCAGGTCTCTCCTGTAGGTAGATACTGTTATCTGCCACTTGCACCCGCCTGACAATGGGAGATCCAGGAGAGTAAGCCCATGGAGTAGGGAACTGTGCCATCATCTCACACAGAGCTGGATAGAGAGTGTGTGTGGAGGAGACTGGTAGGAACTGAGACTGGGGTGGGGGCAGAGCAGGCTTCCCCAAAGACTGGCACAGTGTCTGACACACATACTTAATGGTGTGCTTTACAATCCATATATTCTTCCATAATGTCACAGGTGAGTACAATGTATCTATTGTAAATGATTGCAATAGTATCCACCTCCTATACCCCTCCTCTTTTCCCTCCCAGAATCCCCCAACCACATCTGCCTCCCAAATTCATGTCTTCTACTTCTCTTTTCTTCTCTTAAAAGCCAAAAAAATCGAATGCAAAAATTAAGTAATACATAAGAATGAGTCAAAAATTGAATTACATTCATTCTTACATCAGAATAGTAAAAAATATAATTCATTGTATATTATTTTTAATGGAAGAATAATTCCATAAAAACAAGAATACTTAGGACTCATGAGAACCCCATTATGGCTAAGGGAACAGTTGTACCGCAGTTCCCAAGATTTTAAGTATATTTTTATTTATGTATAGAGGTATAAGTCTGTTTGCATGTGTGTTAGAATTACAGGCATATAAATACCCCGATGTGCCTTCTGGGAACTGAACTCTGGTTCTCTGAAAGAACAATATATTGTGCTTTCTAACTGCTGGGCCAACTCTCCAACCCCATTCCCAAGACTTTTAAAAAAGCACTAAGCCTGGCTGGGCATGATGGTACATGCCTTTAATCTTGCACTTGGAAGGCAGAGGCAGGTGGATCTTTGTGAGTTCAAGGCTAGCCTGGTTTGCAGAATGAGTTATAGGACAGCTGGAGATGTTATACAGAGAAACCCTGTTTTGTTTTGTTTTGTTTTATTTTGTTTTGTTTTGTTTTATTTTGTTTTGTTTTGTTTTAAATCACTAACCCAGCTCCCTGGGGTTTATCTGGTTTCTGAGCAGTACAATACCAGGAGAAGCCGAGGAAGGTCCAAACCAAGAACACCATGACATCCTAATAATACCGGTAGTCACACTCCATAGCCATCAATGTCAATCTTCAGAGCCGGGTGCTGGGGAGACGGTTCGGTGGTTGAAACTCTTCCTCGTAAGGATCCTCAGAATCCACATGAATGTCAGGTAGGCATATTGGTCTACCGATAATTCCAGCCTGGGAGAGTAAAGACAGCGTATATTCCCAGGCCACTAGCAAGACGGGCCATATCAGTTAGCTCTGGGTTTGATTGAGCTACCTTTGCTCAATGAATACGGTAGAAGATAGTTGAGGCTGGTTCTCAGCATCAGTCTCAGGGCACCAAATGCAGCTGCACGTATGTACACACACACACGTAAACATATACAACACACACAAACATATACAACATACACACACACACACACACACACACACACACGTGCCCGCTCAGACATGTGAAAGTGAGGGAAAAAATTCCTCAGAGAGACAATGAATACGGTTATTTCTACAGTGATGGTATTGTCATTCTCTCTCTCTCTTGATTAGAAAATAAAAATATCAAGCTATGGCTCTGGTTTGAGGCTACATCATTCTGACCTCTGAGCCCCTGTATTTCAACCTACCCGAGAGAAACAAATGGCCTGTTGATTGGGTGTGTCGGACAATGAGGGAGAAATAAATGACTCCTCATGCAATATCCATGACTTAGCTGATTGTGAGAAGTACAGGGCCATGGCTGAGACACGGAGCCTTGGCCTTCAGGCCTCACAGTCTAGAGGAATGACTGTAAACACACACCCTACCTCTCTAGTCATTTACAATGTGAAGAGGAAGGGGTGATGACCACGGCTCAGAGAGTTGAATTCAAGACTGAGAATTCTGTCTGAGAAGTCTATTTTCTTCAGACTTCTACTGATTGACTCTTTGTCCTTAAAGATGCTCCAGCTGAGACTTAAAGGTTTCAGGTGTCTTCACACTGCCACATGATAAATTATTTCTCTGCTGTCAAAAATGAGCCAGTTCAAGCTAGATTAGAATATATAAAGGCAGGTTGATTAGGAAGCAAATCTTGAGGCAGGTCCACTGGTCCTAAGGATTGAGGCCAGGGAAGTGATGTCACTGTGGGGGCGGGGGGAGGCAGATGGGAATAGGGAGAGAAAGAGCAGCATGCACACACAGAGAGATAGAAAATACAAAGAGGGGGGGAGAGAAGAAAAAAGTGGGGAGAGACCAAAATGTCTGGATTATATAGGCAAGAGCCTCTGGGGAAGGAGAAACCTATTACAGGTAGGGACTGAGGGATGCTGGGAGAATCTGCAGGTCAGGTCTGCCTTGGTGTGTGAAATATGCACCTCAGCTGTTTGTCCTGGGTAAGAATCCCGACATCATACAAGTAAATGGTAGAACCAGGTGTTCATCCCATCCATCTGGACTAAGGTGTCCAAGGTGATAAAGACAATGCTGTAGCAGAGGGGATAGCAGAAGCCAGACTGGCTATGGAGTCTCGTTTAGACAGCCTCACTGTTTAGTGTGCCTGGCAGTAGGGAGGCATGCTGCAGCTGTAGATACTGCTGGAAGTACAGGGAAAGGCCCTGCCTGTCATAGCCAGATGACAGTTAACCTTCTTCACCAAAGAAGAGAAACTAAGAATCTGGGTTTTAGGGAGACCCTGGCTGCATGGTGGGAAATCAGTTGGCATCAGGGAGATGTTGAAAACAACAGGAATAAAGGTGGCCCTCTGACCAACATACCTAAGTGCACATGCACCTGCCCATACATGTGCACGTGCACCCACACATACATGTGCATGGCCTTCATACACAATACACATTCACCCATACATACATGTACATGGCCTTTATACACAGATTCACATGCACCCCACACATCCATATGCATGGCCTTCATCACCAATGCATGTGCACACACACATACATGTGCATGGCCTTTATACACAAATACACATGCACCCACACATACACGTGCATGGCCTTCATACACAAATGCATGTGCACCCACACATACATGTGCATGGTCTTTATACACAAATACACATAAACATGCATGGCCTTCATACACAAATGCACGTGCACCCATACATACATGTGCATTTGAATGCACATATATGCACACTACACACAGGAAATTTTCAGCTTTTGTGGCCTTTATAAGACTGGAAGCTGTAGCACAGAGGGGCATCACATTGTTGTTGGGAGCCGACTTTTAGCAGAAAGTGGCTAGATTATCTTTGCAGCCATCTGGAACCATATACCCCGATAAGAGATTTGGTTTTCAATGGCCTACAACAGCTGAAGCACACTCTGATATCCCACATATTTTGTGTTGCTGTTTACTGCTCCCAGCTGCAAGGCGCACGTGGTAGTCACGCCTGCAAGGCATGCAGGTCACGTGCTGTCCACGTGCTATCCATGCCATACATGCCTGTAAGGCGCACGTGCTATCCAAGCCTGCAAGGCGCATGGTGCACGTGCTGTCCACGCTATAGACGCCTGTAAGGATTACGTCATATCCACACCTGCAAGGCACGTGGTATCCACACGCCTACAAGGCACGTGGCAAAAGCATATAAATACCTCAGAATTCCCTTCAATAAAGGAGACTTGATCAAACTTTCTGTCTTGTCTCCATTCTTTGCGTCTCTTCCCCTTTATCCCCACTCTCTCTCTCACTAGACCCTGACCTTCGGACCGGAGAGGCAGCTTGGGCTAGGACACAGTGGCTGCCAAGTGTGGAGTGGAGCAGGCCGCAACATTTTGGCCCACAAAGCTGGGCAATACAGGCCGCGACACATTGTGAAATATATATCATGATAGATGTGTGTGTGTGTGTGTGTGTGTGTGTGTGTGTGTGTTCAGCAAGCACTCATGTAGTTAGCAGAGTCTCATGGTTAACTGGTAGCCTTTTAAAAAAGCAAAGACTTCTCTGAGGAGCTCTACACATATTTACCAATAGGAACATAATTCTTTTAAAAAAATGTGTAGAAGAAAAACTTTAGTGAAAAAGGTCAAGCTGGTCCCCAAAAGCCACATGCCACAGGCGTAGGCCTCTCAAAGAAGCACACCCCAGGAGACAGGGTCAGCTTCACCTGCAGGCCACCTCCAGCGCAAAGGCTACCTGAAGAAGAGCTCACAGCTCACAATTAGAGGACTACCATTGAGAGCTTTATCCATGCTAAGGGATTTAAGAGTTCAGGGGAGCAGGGCACAGCGGAGAAGTAATTAATTTCCCTGGTTGCTGTGGGCAGTGGGGTGGGACCCAGGTAGGATGCAGAGAAGCAGTAAGATAACACTCTGGGAAAATAATGCTCAGAGAATATGAGTTTCCTTCTCTCCCTCCTCGATTGGTTGAGAGGTGTGTCAATCACTAGTAGCTAAGCTCCTGGAGGAAAGCCCAGAAGGATTCCAGAACAAGCCTCACACATAAATACCACACAGCTTGCTGATAGAAGCTAGGCTTGTTCTCCCTCCTATTCCCACCAACTCAGGTCTTATTCTCAGCTCCCTCATCTCATGCTACCTCCCCTGACCCCCTGTCCAAGCCAAATAATGTTTCCATGGAAGGAAAGATAGTGGAGAGAGTCATGAAGGACTGGGTTATAAATGGGAATTTCTCTACAAATAGGTCAGGGGCCGATGGTGTCAAAATCACATAATGAGGGCAGACGTTGTCTAGACAAATCAATCCCTGTTATGGGATACTATTCCTGGGGAGGTGTGACATAAATTCTGCTCACCTCAGATATGAAACTGATAACATATCAAAGTAATGACACTACTTGTGGTGCTCTGAATATGGTTGGTCTATGGGAAGATGTGGCCTCATTGGAACAGAGGTGGCCTTGTTAGAGGAAATGTATCACTGTGAGGTGGGCTTTGAGGTCCTATGCACAAGCTCCACCCAGTGTGGAAGAGATCTCCTCCTGGCTGCCTGCAGAAGATACTTCTCTCCTTGCTGCCTTTGGATCAAGATGCAGAAGTCTCTACTCCTTCTCCTCCACCATGTCATCCTAGACTCTGCCATGTTTTCTGCCATGATGATAATGGACTGAATCTCTGAAACTGTAAACCCGCCCCAATTATATGTTGTTCTTTATAAAAGCTGCCTTCGTCATGGTGTCTCTTCATAGCAACAGCAATGAAACCCTAACTAAGACACTACTAAAGTCCAACTTAATAAACCAATGAGTTTATTTGGATTCCATACTGAAGTAAGGATGATTCAAAGGCAGTTCCATCACCAAATTCTGACTCATGAAAACTGGAACTGTGGGGTCTCTGCTCTATTTGCAGGCACTTGGACAAAATAAAGAGCATGTTGCAGGCAGTTCAGTTACTCTGAGTCTCCTCAGCAGCCCTTATTGCTTATGTAACCTTAGGGGAGAGGCCTCATGTGTCTTGTCAGTTTCAGGGACTTCCTGTGATTTACTTGATGTTTACTTCCATTAGTTTTCCCTGTAAAACTACCATAGTCTTAACAAACTTCCTTCCAGATGGAATGTTTCCAATTGCTATAGACCCTGTAGGTTCTCATTTTGGGATAAAGTTCACCAAGGATCATGTGTTCCTAAACTGATAATTCTGCTCTTAAGGTCAAAGGAATTGATTCAGAAGCTCCAGTGAGGGTCAGTTAATGCTGAAAAGATAGATCCATCTGCCTTGACACCTTGGTGATATGGTAGCCCCAGAGGGAAGAAGAAAGCTCGACAATAAAGGACCATAAGGTACCCTTCCATAACATAAGGTACCCTTCCATAAAAATTCTGGAGAGGCTCCAGGGTTGATGAATGGACTGTTGTAGAAAGTGGGCTGCAAGTGGAGAGCTTCATAGTATAGCTTTGACTTTATAATTCTATTTTATCAGTGTGTGAGCGTGTGAACATGTGAGTGAGTAACTGAATGTGAGTGTGTGTATGAGTATATGTGCATATGTGAATAAGTACATGTAGTGTGTGAGTGTGTGTGTGAGTGTGTGTGTGTGTGTTTTGCAGGCCTGCAGATAAGCACATGTGTGTGAGGCCAGAGGACACCCTTGATTATCACTCCTCCTCGAGCCCTGCCTACCTTGGTTTTTGAGACAGGGACATGGGCTCACCTATTTATCTAGGCAGGCTGAACAGCAACCTCAAAGATGCTCTTGTTTCTGCATCCTTAGCACTGGAATTTCAAATGTGTGCTACCAAGCCTGGCTGTTTATAGGTGTGGTAAGGATCGCTCAAACTCAGGTTCTTATTCTTGTGTGACAAGTACTTTGTCATCTGAGCTATATCTCTCTAGTCTCACTTTTAAAAAGGTATCTTTTATTTACTCTTTGACAATTTCACACATTTAAACAATGTATCTTCATCATATGCACTGAACTCCTCTTTTCCACCCACTCCAAGGCCCCATGACACATCCATGTCCTCCTTTATTACCCCTTCCTGTCTTCTTTTATTTTTTTGTGACCCACTGAGTCCAACAGGTACTGATAAAGCCACCTGACACCTTGATGATATGGTAGTCACAGAGAGAAGAAGAAAGGTTGGCTACCAAGGAGCATAATGTGTAAGACCTCAACCCTCGGGTCAGTGGTACTTACTTCGAGATGCCCCAGAGTGAGACACCGAGATACAGATTGATGCAAAAGCAAGAGGTTTATTTTCCAGCACGTTGGGGTCAGCCCTCAATCAGTCCCTCTAGGCAAGGGATGAGAAGGTGACCCGAATGGCTATTATAAGCAAGTGGCACAGATTACATCAGCAAAGATACGGTTCAAACTTATTGGCTAAGCATATTGACCTTTAAATCTACTGGCTAGCAAGCATGACACACATTTGAACTCTACCCTGGGACTTTCCAGAGGGTCAGGTAACTATCAGCCATTACATTCTGAGAATTTTTACTCAAGAATGTTCCTGTGGGTGGAGGATGGAACTTGGCCTAGCCTTGTCCCCAGGGGGGAGGGGGAAGTTGTAAGGAGGGTGTGGGACTGGAAAAGACCTTAGGGTCCCTAAGATGTACCATTGCTTAATAACACAGGCAGGCCTAACTCAGGAGAGGCTCCAGGGTTGGTGAATGGATTGTTGTACAAGGTGAGCTGTGAATGGGGAGCTTCCTGCATAATACAACCTGCTGAATGTAGGCTCACCTTGTTGGCTAGCTCCAGTGCATGTGTACAGGTCTTATACAAGCAATTATAGTCAGTTCATAGGTGTGATGACCATGTCGTGTCCAAAAGACATCATTTCACAGCACCCCTCCCTGTCCCTCTGCTCTTACATTCTTTCTGCTCCTTCTTCCTCGATGTTCCCTGACCCTCAGGGAAGGGTGATATAAACGTCCCACATAGGCGTGAGCATTCAGTGGTGACTTACAGTTATGTTTGGCTGTGAGTCTCTGAGTTAACTGCTGCTTACAGCAAGCAGAAGCTTCTCTTCCTCTTACTTTTAGAAACCCATTAAAAAGGAAACATATGGATTTGGTCCAGTGCATGTTTTCATTCAAGGCTGGTTCTTGGTGAGACATCCCATTGGATAATGGTGATGCAAAAATCTTAGAGTCCAACACTTCACAAGAGAGTCAGCACACTGAGGCAGAAGGGCTCTGACCTCAGGGATGCTAACTTAGGGCCGTTCGAGCATCTGCATTTGTCCTGAGACCCCGAGGTGATTCTGAATCAGAGAGTACTCTTTGAAGAGTGGAGAGTAGAATGAGTTGGGGATGTGCAGTTGGTAAGTTTTTGCCTACCATGCATGAAGCTCTGGGTTTGATTCCTAGCATACCATAGCAGTAAAGGCTTGTAATTCCGGCCATACAACATCTGGGAGGTGGTGGTGCCAGAACCTGATATTCAAGGTTATTCTTGGTTGCATAACAAACTTGACTAGTCTTGAATGCACGAGACTCTATCTCAAAGAAGAAGAGAGAAGGAGGAGAGGAATAGAGAAAAGAATTAAAAGACTAGATATCAGCAGGCAAGATTCAGTGAAAAGAGACTTCTGGAGAAAGGTCTTGAACGATCGTCAAAGGTTACATCTCAGTTAGGGTCTCTGTGGCTGTGATAAACACTGTGACATCCAGGGAAGTCAGGAAAGGGACCTGGAGGCGGGAACCTAGAGGTAGGAACTGATGCAGAGGCCATGGAGGAGTGCTCTTACTGGCTTGCTGGGCCTGCTTTCTTACATATCCAAAACCACCAGCCCAAAGGTGACATCCCCCGACACACACACACACACACACACACACACACACACACACACATTGAGCTGGACTCTCTCACATCAATCATAGATGAAAAAAATACAGCACAGGGTCTGCTCACAGATCAATATGGTGGGGACGTTTTCTCAATTGAGGTTTCCTTTCCAGAATGACGGTACCATGTGTCAAGTTGACATAAAACTGGGCAGTTCAGGTTATATAGGAATTATAAAGGAAATGCCCGCAGAAGAACTGTGGGTTACGAAAGGCTGGAGATTTATTTCTAGGTGCTTCAAATCTCATTTCGTATCTTCAAATCTCATTTGAAGCATAGCCCTTTCCAAGAATGTTGAATTTTCACGGTGTGATAATAAAACAGACATATGCTTGCTTTAAATCTTCGAGCCAAGCCAAGTCTGCCGCAGACCCACACACCTCTGCATGCTGCCTTCACGCCATTCACACCATTAATGGTCTGCACACGCTTGGAAATGAGATAGAGATTGGTGATGTCTGATTGCTTCTCTGTCTTGTAATCTTAGTATAATAGAACAATTAAGAAAACTTAATTACCAGTGACAAGTGTACTGGGAAGTTTGTCATTGGAGTGAAGGCTCCATCTAGCAACCATATCGCGGTTCAGCTGTGTCTCCCAATGAGGCACCTTCTACTCCCAATTAGTCTGGAAATTAGTTGTGAAATTGGCTCATGATTTTCCAGGATGCATGGACAGCTCGGCTTCATGGCAGAAACAAAGGCTGTTTCACCAGAAGCTTGCCCTCTGTGATCTCACCTTGGTCTTGGAGTCAGCTTCCCACAAACTCCTAACTCAACCCCAGTTGAAGTCTTTGACCTTCATAGGCAATCGAAAAAGGGGAGTGTGGTGGTTTGGATGAGGAATGGCCCCTGTAGGCTAGTGTGTTTGGATACACTACATACATACATCTGGGAGATGGAACTGTTTGGGAAGGTTATGGAACTTTTAGGAGGTGGAGTCTTGCTAGAGGAAGTACTTCACAGTGGGCAGGCTTCACAGTTTTAAAACCTGGTTCCACCTTCTGTTCTATTTCAGCTTCTTGCTCCTGCCACTACACTTATACTCCTGTAGTAATGTCTTTCCCACTCTGATGGACGAACCGCATCCCCTCTGGAAACACAAACCATAAAACCCTCTTTCTCCCTTAAACTGTTTCTTGTAAGCACACAGGATCACACCAACAGAAAGCAAATTAGCACAGGCAACAACCCACATCCCTGCCTGCAGTTAGACTCCATCTCTTGTCCAGCTTGTTGTCACACCGAATCTCAGTAGAGGACCATACCATCTGTAGTCTATTTCCGGGAATGCCGTTTGATGTGCACCAGTTCATTTTATAACTTCAATAATAACATCACATTGTAGGTAGACAGTTGGACCAGCCTTTTGGAAAGGATGCTGTCAGTTTCCTGCTGGTTTCTAGCATCCTGTGTGGCCTATGCTTAGTAGCCACAAAACAGTCTTGTTGGGTAAAGAAGGCAGTGTCTATCGCTAAGACAGATGAAACTGCGAGTTGCCCTGGTGTCATTTCCAGTCGTTGTGGAAGGATGTTGTTGCTGGCATCACAGTCTGTGGAACTTTATGTAATGACGACCATACTCTCTCTCTGTGCTTAGGTGATCAACTATGAACTATATCCAGCCTCTGAGCACTTGCCCTGAAGCCAGAATGGCTGAGAAACTCAGTTTTTAATTTGGTTCCGTTTAATTAATTTAGGTTTAAATAGTCACATGTGACTAGTTGCTACTATATCAACACAATCTAAGTATTATAGCTTTTAGGTTTTCTGTCATCCTGAAGTTCTCTGCAGAGTGGCTGCTCCAGTCTTCCATAGAGGACAGCAAGATGCCAGGCAAAACTCACACTTTGGGGCAAATTCCACAGTGTTTGGTGAGGGAATGCAGATCAAAAAACAAAACAAAACAAAACAAAACAAAACAAAACAAAACAAAAAAAAACCACTTCATCAAAATGAAGACTTTTTAGATTTTAATTTTAGTTTGTGTGTGTGTGTGTGTGTGTGTGTAGGGGGGTACACATGAGTACAGGTGCTTGCAGAGGCCAGAGAACAGTATTGGCTCCTCTAGAACTGGAGTTACAGGTGGTTGAGAGTCCTCTGATATGGAGGCGATGGGGGAGGGGTGCTAGAAGCAGAACTTGGCTCTTCTATAAGATGCTCTTAGCCATGGAGTTGTCTCTCCATCCTTAAAAAACAAATAAACAAACAAACAAACCTTAAACAAGAATTAATATGCATCCTACCATGTGAGCTCACCCAATTCCATACTGTAGGGAAAAAATAAGGCTGGGGATCCCAGGGTTCCTCCCGCCATGCTGTGGGTAGTCGGCTGGGAACGCTCTGCGTTCCTCCAGCTGGAAGTTGGGCCTGGGTTGCTCATTAACTAAAGGCCTCGCCCTGGCTCCTCACGGTTCCTCGTGGCCGAACGGCCCCAACACACGAGGAAGTCCTTGGGTTTCCAAAACCGGTTTATTCACATGATGGACGGTGGATGGATCTGATGCATACCCCCCTAAAACCCAGGATCGACCTGAGTTAAAAAGGGGAGGGGAGAAGGGGAGAGGGGCTGGGGAGGAATGTTTAATCGGCTCCACCTCTGGCCTTCAGGTACCTTTTAGTATGTAAATCTCTCTAGGGCCTGTTCATGCCCTCCACCTGTGTACAGGACTGAAAGGTGAAGGTGGAATGGAGATTAGACCTTGTGTTAGACCCGACACCATACTATACCAGATTAAGTGAGGGTTTTCTTTTATACAACAAATCTTCCTGTTTAGGCCCAAACCATGAGCTGCTATCAACAAGTATTCTTCATTTTGTGTGCTTACCACATGGTCTGAACTGAATTGAATTTACTGATGTGGTGTCAGGGGAAACACATTTTTGTTTCTCGTAATGTGTTCTGACTTCCTGTACAATGGAGAGGTGCATTGGGGCAGAGCTTCATGTGATGCCCTTTGTTGCACATTCAGAATCTGTATGTATATTCTAAAAAGCCCAGCTATAGAGCTGACTTTGTGTGACTGTAGAGCAGTGGTTCTCAACCTGTGGGTTTCGACCCCTTTAGGGGAGCAAACGACCCCTTTCCAGGGGTCACATACCAGCTATCCAGCATATCAGATATTTATGTTATGATTTATAACAGTAGCAAAATTTCTGTTTTGAAATAGCAATAAAAATAATTTTATAGTTGGGGGGTCACCACAGCACGAAGGACTGTTTTAAAGGATTAAAGCATTAGGAAGGTTAAGAACCACTAAGAGACAGCTCAGCTGTTAAGAGTACCGATCGCTCTTTCGGAAGATCCAGGTTCGAGTTCCAGCATCCAGATGGCAACAACATCAAAGGTATTCAGTATGTGCTTGCTGATTGACTATGGAAGTGAAGAACCAGTTGAACTGAGCTAGAAGGAAGGGGATCATTTCAGAAGGAGGGAAATAACTATGACTGAAGAGAGAGGAACCAACTCCCAACTCCCAACATCTGTGACTCCAGTTCTAGAGGAATCCAACACACTCTTCTGGCCTCTACAGTTACCAGGCATGCATGCAGTATACATACACAGATGCAAGCAAAATACTCATCCACATAAAATAAACAACAACAAAATTAGAGCTGACTCTGTGTTAGTACAAATTTTCCTTCACGTACCTGGCAGGATTCTTTTGGTCCCTGTGATCCCAGAGACAACCTGTACTGGTACACAGTACAGGTAAAGAGGTTACTTTGGATAGTACTGTGTGAGAGCCATTGGTAGGGAAAGAAAGTTAGCATGAATTTTTGCCCCTGAGAACCAAGGGGCATCTCATGGAGAGCCCAATGGTGCTATTTAAGGCAGAATCTGAAGTATATATACTGTCCCCAAATTATAATTGTCCTACTCAATTTTATAATGGTGCAAAAGCTGTATGCATTCAGGAGAAACTGGACTTTGACATTTGAGTTTTGTGATTTTTTTTTTCTGGCCCTTTGATAACTGGTAATATATTCTCTATGCTAGGAGTGGCAGGGAGACAAAGAGCCCAGTGACCCACGTGATCACAAGGATAGGCAGCCAAGGCTTTATAGTGCTCTGTTTTGCCAAGCAATGGTGTTTGCTGGGTTTGCTGAATTATAACAATGCATTTTCAGACAGTAAAATGTATTTTACTAAGTAGCCTTGGCTGGCCTCAACCTCAAGATTCTCTTGTTATAGGATTATAGATATCTGCCATCATACCTGGCCCATGTATAAATATTTGACTTGACAATATTTCCAGTTTATGATGAGCATATGGGAGGTACTCCTACCATAAGCCAAAAAAAAAAAAAAAAAAAAAAATCTGTATTTTTATTTCTCACTCCCTCACCTGTCTCATTTTTTCTTACTAGCATCCACTAATAAACAAAACAATACATACCTAGTTTTTCTCAATTTCCTCCCTCACACCCAACATTTATCTTCAAGAGAGAAGGAGCTATGCCCTGTTTCCATCTTCCTGTAGCCTCAGCACCCAGGTAGGCAGTATACACTTGTTGATTTGACTATGGAATCGAAGAACCAGTCAAACTGAGTTAGAAGGAAGGGGATCATTTCAGAAGGAGTGAGATGACTACGACTCAAGAGAGGGTGGGCACCCAGCACTGGGAGAGGACTCTGCAAGAAGTTGAAGTCAGCATGTGGGAGGAGAGAGGAGAGGTGCTTCAAGCTACGAGAGCAACTTTTGAAATGGATGTGATATTGTAGATATTTTGTGTTTCCAGAGAGGGAAGCATTCTTTACTGATGAAGAGGCAGCATGGGAAGTAGGCTAGTCTCTTTACTGGAGTTATGGTCAGGTTACCAACCCACAAGTGTTAAGGATAAACACATGGATGCACTCCTCAATGTATACATCACACACACACACACACACACACACACAAAGGGAGGTACACATACACACCACAGGTATGCACACACACACATACATCTATGACATCCACTGCTACAAATTTTTAAAGGGTTTTGCCTGCAGAATGAGCTTGCTTTCATGTTATCTACATAGAAGCAAAAGGCTGCACTAAACACTGCAACTAGAAGCCCTGTGAGGATGCTGGCCTTACAAATGACATCAGTGGGGTATTCATAGAGGAGGTGAATCATCCTTCCAGCAAGGCCACTGGCTGGCTGTCCAATTATATGTTCTTCCTGCTTTGTCATTCAGAACACAGACAATGCTTCTAAAGCAGGGATAAAAACCAGAACATGTTTCTCTGAATGTAATCCTTCACATTTGAAAGTAACATTTTGTTCCTCAAATAGGTGCAGGGCAGCCACCGGGCTAATTGATTTAGCCCCATGGAAAACAAGGTATTTATAGCTTCCTTCATAAGCCTTGTCCTCCTCTGAACTTGGGTAGCAATTTAAAGTAAGGTATGTGATATGATGTTCCCCATAGCAAAACTTCCCTTCACCAGAGTAGCCTAGGGATATGACTTATGGTGGTTGGTTTGAATGAGGATATCCCTCATAGACTCACATGGTTGAATACTTGGCTCCTAGTTGGTGGAACTGTTTGGGAAGGATTAGGAGATGTGGCCTTGTTGTAGAAGGCTTTCAGGTTTTTACAGGACCCTGCGATTCCCATTTGTTCTCTGTTCCTGCTGCCACATCTTCATGTTACCCTCATGCTTACCCTCTGGAACTGTGTGAGTCCGATTAAATGCTTTCATTTGTAAGTTGTCTTCGCCATGGTGTTTTATCACAGTCATAGAAAAGTAACTAAGACACTACTTTTCCTTTCTCTAATGCCATGAAAAAGTCCACCGAGTGTTCCTTTCCGTACACCACGTGAATATTGCAGGCAATAACAGCAAATTACTAGCAACAGTGACATATGTTCCAGAAGCATGGGATAGGCAGGACATTCACATTCATTGCTTTTGTATTGATGGGATTCTTTCTCTTTTTTTTTTTTCCACAGCCAATTTCAAAGCCCACTTTGGAGGCGGGCTTTTCTCCTTGCTTTTGAGATATAGAAAAACTTGGATTGCAAAGCAGGCTCCTAATGGATTGACTAGAAACAATTTCACTCTATATTGGCTACTTTTCTCCTCACAGTGACAAAATACATCAAGGTGTGAGAGCTGGAATGGCTCCATCCACTGCCATAGAAGTGTCTCTCATGGCTCATTCATAGCCTGGCAGACCAGAATGCACAGTGTGATAGTGTTAGCAAACTTAGAGGCACAGCCAGTGCCCCAGGAAGCAAGGTTCGATCACCCATCCTCAATAATACAATTAAAACAGCCAAATTAATAGCAAAAGGCAGAAAAGGGAGATTTATTCAATGTGGCCACAATGGGAAGATGAAGATTCAACAATGCCTCTGAGTCAATGTTTAGGATCCTGAAGTGAGATTTAGGTTTAAAGAAAGGGCCAGGGATTGCACAGCTAATCACCCCCCAGTCAAGATATGGATCCCTGTATCTCACAAGAAATTTGGAAACAGAAATGGTTAGAGGAAAATGAACTTAGTCACAGCATAACTGGAAATGAGGAAAGCAAAGTTCTCGGTTTTCCTTCATCTTGTCTGTGGCAGCGTTAAAACTTCATAGACATAATGAGCCCCAAACCAGGAAAAACATATAAGATGTTGATTTAGCCGTGAGGTACATTGACAGAATGTCTTCCCAAGAGCCTGAGGCTGCAACCTGTTGTTGCCCCTTCCTAATATAGGTCTACTGAGGCGATGTTCATTCTTTGGGGTCCATTGACGACTCCTTGGCAGTCTGTGTTACAATGTTCCCATCAGCATCTGGTCCTACCTTTCTGCCCAGCCCTCATTTTAGCAACAATCCCTTACCCTTGTGGTGGTTTCCTACCCCAAGCCTCCTCACGCCCAGGACAGCTGTGTTGGCTCAATTCTCCCAATGCCCCTGTAGTCATCTTGAATCACGCCTTCCTTTGAATTTTCACACATCTGAGCATTTGTTTGCATAGCGAAAGGACAACTTACAATTTCACATGCAGTAAGTGGGAAAGCGTTTACTGATATAAATTGGTGATTATTTGTGTTAGGTTTTCGTATGTCCCAAGGGTCAGCCCTGAATGAACAACCAGTCACCCTGTGCCATCAGTACCTATGAACAATGATTGTTTTATTTGGTGAGAGGCAATACTGCATTCTTCAGTCTCACCCTTGGCTTTAAAAATATAATTAAATTTGTTCCCAGATCAATGCAATTGATCGGTCTCACAACCACCTCCCTATTACTCTTCTCCACTCCTCCAATCTCTCTAACACATTTATGTCTACTCATTTGCATTTGTGACACACTGCAATCAGCCAGGGCCATCTCTGTGAACACTGCTTTGGAGCTATCAACTGGAGTCTAGTGGGCTCAGCAGTGGGCAAACAGGCTAAAGATAGTAGTGGCCCCTTGTCTTAGTTAGGTTTTTACTGCTGTGAACAGACACCATGACCAACACAACTCTTATAAGAACAACATTTAATTGGGGCTGGCTTACATGTTCAGAGGATCAGTCCATTATCATCAAGGTGGGAACATGGCAGCATCCAGGCAGGCATGGTGCAGGAGGAGCTGAGAGTTCTACATCTTCGTCTGAAGGCTGCTAGCAGAATTCTGGCTTCCAGGCAGCAAGGATGAGGGTCTTAAAGCCCACGCCCACAGTTACACACCTACCCCAACAAGGCCACACCTCCTAGTAGTGCTACTCCCTGGGCTGAGCATATATAAACCATCATATCACTCTTCCCAGAATGTATCAGGAAACAATAGTTCAGAAGTCAATGTTTGTTTGGGGGTTTGAAACTGATACTCTGAAACTATCTATCTATTGGTTTCAGACCCTGGAACAATTAGTAAAGAATAATGCAAATAACTGAAGTTATTTATCTAATGGGCAACTGTATATTTATTCATATAACTCAGTGAATGGGGCGGGGGGGGGGGGGAGGCACAAACAGTGAAGAAGACATTAGACCCAGAGATCAAACCCAAGAGTGGTTCTCCTTTGTTGCTTCTCCCACAGAAATAAATATATTTTACACATCAGTAGGGAGCAGGACATAGGATTGAGGCTAAAAGGACAGGTAGATTTTTAGAAAAGCAGAACTCAAATGGTTCAACCATTGGTTGGAAGAAGAACCAGAGCCATTGAGCTCCATGAGAGCATCAGGAAGCAGGTGGCTGCAGGTAGGGAGGGAGAGGTGGAGGGAGGAAGGGGCTGGGAGACGAAGGCGGGAGCATCTCACGCAGGCCCTTTTGGGTAGTTACAGAATTTAGGGCTTTGGTTTCCATTGCAGTATAAGCATCCCCGGTGATCTCTCCATTAGCCGCCTGCATCTTAGTTGCCATATTTGTGAAAACTGTGTTTATGCAGCAGCTGCCGCAATGAGGCTTTGGTATTGATTACTCCTCTTGCTAACAGCTGTCTGTTCCTCTCAAACCCTGTTTACCTAATTTGGTGAGGCTGGTGTGCAGACAAATGGGCTTTGATATGATAAATGGGCCATGAAAGGGAAAAGAAAAGATGAGCAGAGCTCATTTCCATGCCATCCCAGAGTAAAGCAGAAAAGGTCCCCAGCTGTGAAAACCTGCGGTAGATTAGAAGCAGGTTTCTTGTGATTGTCAGCCCTGCTGGGGGATAATCCTGCCAGCCCAAGTGCAAGTGATTTGAAATTTTTATACTGGTCTTTCTCTTAGGGACACACAGACACTTTCTAAGCATTTCCCGAAAGTAGGAGGTGGAGAGGCTAGGGTGTTATTGTGCAATTTACAAGTCATTTTAGAAGAACTGTTTTAATAATCTGTCACGGGCTGCGTGGCTGAAACTTCTTCAGGTTGAATTGCTACCTGAGCACTGGGCTTCTTGGTGCTTGCCAGCATGGTATGACGTCTTCTTCTGTCGTGGGTGTAGCGTCTGTCCAAGGTGTGTGGTCATCCTGTTTGGCCCTCTGTCCTGTGCCCCTCTCCCATCCCTCCCCCTCTTGCTCCTGTTCTGAAGCTGGTCTGAGTCGTTCCATCAGGGATGCAGCTGCAACTCCCTAGAGGTGGAAAGTCTTGGTTTGGTATTCAACTGGGAGATCTGAGGCAGTTTGCCTTTTAGGGCAAGAGATTTATTAGCCGAGTTGTGGGGGATGCCCTCTAGGATTGTAGGAATGGATTTCTTTTCTCTTGATTTAAAGAATAAGAAGGCAAGAAAAGCAAGGTCTCAGCACTCAGCTGGATTTTATTGAATGTGGAAGCGTGCAATACACACACACACACACACACACGCATACCTATAAACACACGCAAACAAACATATACACAAACACACACACTCACACACATACAGACACACTCACATACACAAACATACACACAGAGAGAGGCATACCTACAAACACACATACACACACTCACACACATACAGACACACCCACAAACACACACAGACACAAGTGAAAAGAGGAATTCAGACCTAGAATACAAGTTTGTCTCGAAACACAGAGTTTCAGAGTTTTGATACAGCCCAGGTCCTCCTGCCTAGGGATGTATAATGCCACCCACAATGGGCTGAGCCCTCCCAAGTCCATCACCAATTAAGACAAGTCCATCACCAATTAAGACAATCCCTCACAGACATGGCCACAGCTGCTGGCACTGAGGAGGGAAGGTTGTAGAGACTTTGAGGGAGGAGGCATGGCTGGTGAAGGTGAATCACCGGTGAAAGGCCTCTGAGAATTGCTTTCTGGGTCCACTTCCTGCCCAAGCTCCCAGCTTCCTGATCATCTGAGGTGTGGCAAACCCTGCAGCAAGCATCTGCTACCATAACCAGGTCAGTAGCTTCATGTCTTCCCTACTGTGATGGACTATATCCCTTTAACTGTAAGGCAAAGTAAAGCTCCCATAATTTGGCTTCTGTCAGGTACTTCATCCCAGCAAAGAGGAAATTAACAGCCACAGTGGCTATCATAATCTGTTTCTAGCTTGGATGGAAGGTTGCCATTTTCCCTATGGCTGCTGGCAGGGGTCCCTATCAGTTATTATAAGCATTCCAGTCATGATTTACTGTTTTGTTGTTTAAAGATTGTTAGTTTGATATATATGAGTACTCTATCTGTATATATACCTGCATGCCAGAAGAGGGCATCAGATTCTGGTATAGAGGTTTGTGAGTCACCATGTGGTTGCTGGGAATTGAACTCAGGACTTCTGGAAGTGCTCTTAACTGCTGAACCATCTCTCCAGACTTCTTGTTTTCTTTAAGCCAGCAGGAGCATAGCTCTGACATTTGGCCTATCCACAAAGGCCCGTGTGAGTAGGTCAGACACACCTTGAACAATATTCCTTTCCATTAAGGTCCCCTGACCAATAAGCTAACATCACATGCTCAAACAGAGATGATTAGGAAGGTACAGCAGACACTACTGGGGTACAGGGATCTTTGGCATCTACCTGTCATAGTCAATACTGTGGTCTCCAAGAAGTAACCCTGCTTAAAGTCTCCAAGTGTTACGGTATATTATATCAACCTAAGTCCAAGATCCCAAGTCTGAGTTTTCTTATGTACATTGCACTGATCATTCCACATGGTTCTTCTTGGAGTTGACCCATGCTCAAGGGCAAGGCACCACACAGGTGTGTGCATAACAGTGTAGGAATCTCAGCACTCTCATCATGGGTGTCATCAGAGCATATAGCTATGGCTTCATAAGTGAGTAAGAAGGTGTCTTTGCCTGTGGCACTCCCATCTTGGAACATCTGACCATTTATGAAGCACTTTGGCAGCCAAAGATTCTATGTCTTTTTTCTTTCATGTGGTTGGATCTCTGTCCTCCCATTGCCAAGCCATTCCTGAGACTATTAGTGTTATAACAGGAGGGGTTCTCTCTGTGGATATTTTTAGAAAGTGAGCTAATGGCACCACACCTGTCCTAAGTGTGCCTATTGAGGCTGCTGGATCCTGGCAGGAACTCCCGTCCTCTTCTGAGCACATGAGAGAAGACCCTGACTTCGCAGGTGTTTGGGAAGAGGGACAATAGCTATAGTCATCGATTCTCTCTCATCATGCTCACCTGCCTCACACAGAGGATGATACACTGGGGTTTTTATTTCTCTTGCTTTTCAAGGATGCCTCCTCCTTTCTCTTCCATACTGGATTTCAAGTGAAGGGTGAAGAAGAAGCCTTTAGGAGTATTTGCGATTCTTTTTTCTATTATGTTTGAATCTCTGATTCCATTTAAAGGTCATTTGCCTAAGGGAGAGAAATCTATTTCACACTCTCTTGAAACTAGGAAAATAGTCTTTTATCATATTAATGGAGTTATAGATTAGGTTAAAGGGGAAACAACCTCACTGCTTCCTAATTCTTTAATACATTGTATGGGCTTCTAACATTTTTTTTTTAAATAGTCTGTAACATCATTAAAATTTTATTTGACTTTCAATATAAGGTCTATAATCATATATATTAATTCACATATTAAGATTAAGGTTTTCCAGGTAAAGCAATATTACAGATCTTTCTAGGAAACTCAGAAGACCAGGGATCATTAAAGAAGAAAACAGAAATAATTCTAAGTATTATCTCATAGAAACAATTATTCTCTGTTTTCCTATAATTTGTGAATATCCCATTTTAACTCAGACATAGGTTAAGAAATATCCCCCTACATACAAAGCGAAATGTGCTAAAATATATACAATGTTGTATCTAGTTTTAATACTAAGAATTTACATATTATACATTTTCCTCCAGGCCAACTCTTTTTTTTTTTTTTTAAATGTATTTGAAATTTCAGATGAAAATTACATTTTTGATGGGTGGAAGTTTTGAGATGTTCCTTTTCTAGTTTTTTACTTTTGATAATCACATACATGGACAGAATCTGTTGTGAGCAGACACACTGTGACTTTCTCTTATCCCTGTTCCACTCCTGTCTCTCTTCTCAGGCTCCTCCCGCCTCTCCCATGGAAGGTGGCCACAGTTGTAGTGTGTGTGTGTGTGTGTGTGAGAGAGAGAGAGAGAGAGAGAGAGAGAGAGAGAGAGAGAGAGAGATAAAACCTGAACTAACAAAGGAAAGATAATATGTAGATAAATTACAACTTGATGCATCAGGAAATGTGTTGTCCAGTCTTACTGCCTAAAGTAAATTTGTTAGTCTAATTGTTCCCCCTTTCTTCTCCACTCACATGGAAACAGGTGCTGCAAAGTGTCCTGCAGCAGATCACGCTAAGGTTGGTGTGTGCTGAGGACCATATTGTAGTCCTACCCTTCCCCAACCTCCCACTACCAGGGTGATACAAACCAAAACTACACCAAGATTCTATCTTACGGAACTTAGAACTGCTGTCATCCGGAACACATGGAATGGCAAATGCTGGTGAAGACATGGGGCCAGCAAACTTTATTTCCTACTGATAAGAATGTAAACCGGTCCTCACCATAGAAACTGATATGGATGTTTGACAAAAAATTAAAAATAGAACTGCCATAGAAGCTAACTATACCTTTCCGGGGGATATAGCTTGAAATATCCAAGCCAGCAGAGACAAACACACACACATGTGCCCTTGTGAGTTCTGTTCTTGGAATTTATCCTGAATTTATCATCTCCACAGTTAGCGCTAAGCTCTAAAGCTGCCATCGTCTTTCCATGTGAGGAATACAGCGCTTTTACTGATGTCTCAAGCTTCCTCATACCTCAGTGTGTTTCCCCCCTCAGTGGCCGAAAGGAGCCTCTTACATTTGAATCACCACAGTCTTCTACCTTAGGTCCTTTGCATGTGCTGTTGTCATAGGCCAGATTTCCCTCCCCCAGCTCCTTCATCACCTGTGTAGGGATACCTCTATAGTCTCCAGCTCAGTTGGTGATATCTCTCCTGTCCACGTTTCTTCACTGTTTCGATGGATAGTTTTATGTCAACTTGGCACGTGCTCCAGTTGTTTGAAAGGAGGGAACCTCGACTGAGAAAATGCTTCTATAAAATCCAGCTGTAGGACATTTTCTTAATTAGTGATTCAGGGGCGTGGGCCCAGCCCATTGTGGGTGGTGCCATCCCTGGACCAGGCAGAGCAAGCAAGGGGGAGTGAGGCTGTAAGCAGGATCTTTTTTTTTTCCCCCATGAGAGTCGGTCGAGACTCGGGCTGAGACGCGCAGGATTCGAACGCGTGCGGGGTGGGGTGGGGGTGGGAAGAGAGAGAGAGAGAGAGAGAGGGAGGGAGGGAGGGAGGGAGGGAGAGAGAGAGAGAGAGAGAGAGAGAGAGAGAGAGAGAGAGAGAGAGAGAGAGGCCCTGTGCAGGTGGACGCCTTAGCCGCTGCGCCACCACCGACGATTCACTAAGCAGGATCCTTCTATGGCCTCTGTATCAGCTTCTGCTCTAGGTTCCTGCCCTGCTTGAATTCCTGTCCTGATTTCCTTCAGTGACGAACAGTGATGTGGAAGCGTAAGAGCGTAAGTCATTTAAACCATTTCTTCCCCAACTTGCTTTTTAGGTCATGGCGTTTCCTTGTAAGAACAGAAAGAACAATAACTAAAACAACTGCCTGGGTCAAGGCTGATGATCTGATTTTCCCTTAGTCTATACTTGTTATGAGTGGATTACAGAGATGGAAGATGTCTTCTTCACCACTGTATTTGGGACAGAACATGAAACTATTAACTATGTATTTCTGGTATTAGATTTATTTTTTGCCAATAGGAAAAACCGCCACAAATGCTGTGACTTTAAACAATACACCTTTATTCTCATACAGTAATGGAAGGTAGATATTTAAAATGGATGCCACTAGGTTAGAAGTGATGTGCATTGGTAGATGCTAGGGGCTCTGGATCCAGAAGAGAGTCTCTTTTCTTGCTTTTCTTGTGAAAATATCTTACATATGGCCTCTGAGATGAATCTAGGCAAAGGTAACTATGGATGTGGCTTAACACAGAATAGTAAACTTACTGAAAGCATTATGAATTTGTGGTTATTGTTGTTGTGGAAGTCAGAAGACATCTTGTAGGAGCTGGTTTTCTTCTGCTGCTATGTGGGTCCCAGGATTGAACTCAAGTCATCAGACTGGGTGACAAGAGGCTTTCCCTGCTGAGCCTTCTCTCTTGGCAGAATTGTGTGATTGAATTACAGATATTATAAATATATGTATTTGTTATGTATTAGTTCTCAACCCTGAACTTTGTAGATGATGTTACTGGTGATGTCAAAACATTAGACACCCCTGCAGTGGCTTCCCTGGTACCTTGGCTTGGGTCACCTTTGTCCATCTTTAAAGTCAGACAGGTATCTATCTCTGTGTACCCTTCTTTCCTATCAACTATTAACTTTTCTTCATTCGTTTTTTCATTTTTAAGAACCTCTGTGATTACATTGAGCTCACCTGGATAATCCAGGCTAATCTTTCCAGTTTAAAGCCAGTGGATTAATGTTCTGAATTCCACATGCCATCCTTACTCTCTCTGGGGGCATGTAATTAAACAGACAAATTCAGGGGATTAGAAAGTGGACATCTTGGGATCCCGTTACTCTGTGTTAATACATAGTTATGGAAAATTTGAATACAGAAATGGCCAACTAGCTGGAAAGTTGTTTGTGGGCAAATGCCTGTAGGTACTTCTCTCTTTCCAGCATTTTGTGCCTTCTGCAGCTAGGTCAATCTTCAGGTTCAGTAATTACTCTGATGGGCACTTGCAGCTTCCCAGAGGAGGAGAGAGGATGTGTGCGCTAGTTCTTTCTTTAATTATCTGTCTCCAAAGAGGATCCAGAGACTCTTAAGGTACTGGGTGAAGAGGGTCTTTGGGATCTAATTAAATATCTAATATTCTTCACAAGGCTTGAGATTTATAGTTGGGGCTACTGTAATTGGCATGGTCTCTCCCAGAGTGATGAATGTAAGCATTCTAAACATGTACACCTTAGGTGATTCCTGCCAAGGTGATTAATTTCTAGGAGATTAATATGGTGAGGCTGAAGGCCATGTTCTGCAATCAAGTAGAGTGTTTTTGCCTGCATTCCAGCAGCAGAATTGGAAAGTAAAATGCAAAAATAGAGATTTTATGAGACCTGTATGGATGGTGGGTGCTTTTGGGAAAAGCTGCGGGCATCCGGTGTCCCATAATTTTATGTTTCCCCAGGGACAACACAACCACGGTGTTTGGTCCTGCAAGAAGCATTTGGTTTTTCTTTTTCTGATGAGACCCTGAGTTTATCTGTCATATCTTGGGCTATTTTTAGTGATTTTGCTTTAAAAAACTTGAGGAGCCTATCTCCTGTCACCACGTTCAAGCACATGGTTGCTATGCAACGGGACAATCTCCCTGGTGGTCCTCACAGTCTTTTCTCACAGAGATTCAGTGAACTGGACCTCAGCTGTAAACAGACAATCAAACCAGAGCTGCTCATGCAAGAAAGAGCAGTGGCTTTGGAATCTCGCCCTCCAGGGTCCTTCTTTCTCCTGCTGCTGGGACTGAAGCCTTTGGCACATTTATCTTCCTGAACTTTTGATTTACTGAGTGTAAAATGAGGATGCCATTGATACATATCTCATGCAGTAACTGTATGAGCAGATATATACGTTGATACGTTCAAATACTCATGTTGAGTCCTTAAACACAGTGGCTCCACGGTGTTTTATGTTTAATTTGCATGGAATGGGTATTACCCAGTCAAGGACGTGGAGGAATTCCATTAATAGATCCACCTTTCTTTACCTCTTGTGTTTATTAGAACTGGTCACTACAGTACAACATCAGGATTGACAATGAATATGTTATAAACACATAGTAGGCATCAAAGCTCACAGTGACCCACCGCTTCATAAAAGTTTCTTGGCTTTGCTCTCTGAATACACTGGAGATGCAATGTCCCAACAGGTACCAACCAGAACCTGAGAGCTCCTTATTGGGCCATTGAAGAGCTCTGTAATTAGTCCAGGGCAGATGGACTCATGGAGCTGCCTGGAAATGGAGATCAACTTCCCATCTGCAGATCTCATCTGAATGTCATCCTAGAACAGTGATGGCATTTGTTGGCAGTTTATGGTGGGTCCACGTGCTGCCATTTGCCCTTTGTATATTGAAATACTTAATTTTCGAACATAAGAGAATGAGAGATGTGCTTGTCAGACAGAAGGCCATACTCAGTCACTGTAGCACAGACCACAACTGAGCCCTCGTAATTTTGAATCCACCTTCCTGACCTCCCTTCCATGCTATTCCAGGATATATACATCAAATCATCCCAGCAATCCATATGATATGTACAGCTTTAATTAATTAATTAATTAATTAATCAATTACAATGAAAGTTTTAGCTGGGCATGGTGCTGTCAAACTATAATACTAGCACCTGGGAAAGAGAAGCAGAAGCACTGTTGTAAATTGTTAGAAAGCCCGGGCTACAGAGTGAAACACTATCTCAATAAAAACTTTAAAAAAATGTTTGAAGGGCAATCTACCCTGCCTCTTCCTCTTGAGTATTAGATTAAAGGTGTGGTACCTCCATATCTGGCTCTGCAATTAGGATGTCATGGCCTTCAGACATAATGTTGTACTTTGTTTTAAAATCAGCATCCTCCCTACTATGTGGAGCTGTGGTTTGCCAACAGGTGGAGAATCTAAGACCAAGAGACGCAATGTGGCTTGTTTGTCACAGAGCCAAAAAGTAGAACTTGTCTTAGTCCTTACATTTCTCATCATTTCTTGGCTCTTTTCCTCTCTCTGCTCCTTCCCCTCCAAATGCAGCCCACGTCCTAATGCAGGCTGAGCTAAACCTGCACACCCTTTCCTGGTGATTCATCGAAGTCTCTGGGTTGGCCTAGGAGCTGTAGTCAGGCTGATTGATTGTTATGAATATGTGATCTGACAGACTACAATGCTCTGGCAGGCTCCTAATGAAAGTTCAGTCCTTTGGAGTTCATAGTAGGTACTGGCTTCACCCAAAGTAATAATCCTCTTTGGACATGTGTCTGTAGAGGATGAAGAACACACATTAGAATACGCAATGGAATGAAATTCAAGGCTTCGGCCCATCCCATGGGGAGGTGTGACCCCAAAGCCTGGGTAGCAGCAGTGGGAACAACCAGTATGCCACATTGTTTTAAGGACATAATCTGTGTGCTAGTGATAAACTTAAGAGTCTTTGGTGGCTGCCGGGCAGTGGTAGCACACACCTTTAATCCCAGCACTTGGGAGGCAGAGGCAGGTGGATTTCTGAGTTTGACGCCAGCCTGGTCTACAAAGTGAGTTCCAGGACAGCCAAAGCTATACAGAGAAACCCTGTCTCAAAAACAAAACAAAACAAAACAAAACAACAAAAAAAAAAAAAAAGAAAAGAAAAGAAAAGAAAAGAAAGTCTTTGGAGGCACAAGCTCGTGTCCTCTCTGTCACTTTTATGGAAGAAGGTAGCTTCTACATTGTCAACTCTTAGATTTTTCTTTCTCTACCACTAGTTGGAAAAGTCAGTAGTTCTCCACTGTAAGAGGACAAAAGATCAATGTGAATATAAACGCTATTTCTCAGTATTGGGGCTGGTGGGGCAGTCCAGGAGCATGAGGTTTAGAGTGAACTGGGTTTGTAATACATGTTAGAAAACAGTTACTTCAGCTACATTCATGAGGACTGTCGCTAGCTATAGACGATCACATTTTCTAAAATTCTTTTCCCAAGAAGCTGGGCATTTCTAACTTGATTGGCAGTTTCTTGACTTTAAAAACTTTGTCTCTGTTCATTTTTTTTTTTCTGCATTTCTTTGTTTAGTCGTTTTGTGCCTGCATTTCTGGGTAGCCACAGAAAGCATGCCTGCAGGCCAATCCTTCCAGTGGCCATAGTGACCTGTGGTTTCTGATCTATCCCAGCTACCCGAATTTATAGGCAGGGAGCACCCAAAGAAAACTAACACCTCTGTGTAGGTGGACAATGAGTGGAAGGAAGAGTTGAGAAGGAAAGCAGGTTCCTGCTTTGAGTTTCTATTCTCACCCCAATTTGCTGTTCCATTACTTTCATTACACACATGCTAGGCATGTGTGTGTGCATATGCATGCATATGTGCGTGTGTGTGTGCGTGTGTGTGTGTGCATGCTTGCACTGAGGCCAGAGGACTTGAGGTGTCACTTTCAAGTACCACTTACTTTATTAGCATTATTGTTATTCTTTTAAATTTTATTATTTCATGGGTATTTTGCCTGTACGTACTGTCTGTGCACCAGATGTATGCCTGGTGCCCACATAGACCATAAGGGAACATTACATCCCTTGACACTGGAGTTAGAGTTGATTATGAGATGCCATGTGTATGTTGGGAATCAAACCCAGGTCATCTGGAATGACAGCCACTGCTCTTGACCACCGAGCCATCTTTCTCCAGCATCTATTATCACCACCACCACCACCATCATCTCTAGCATCTATTATTATTATCATCATCATTATTACTATTTATTATTATTTTGAGATAAAAACTCTCATTGGCCTAGAGCTTGCTAAGTAGGCTAAAATGACTAGTCTACAAGCCTCAGGGATTCATCTATTTTTACCTTCCTATTGCTGGGACCACAAGCACATGCTATGGTCATATCTGCTTTTTAAAATTGTATTCTTTCGAAAAGCATTGGTTCAGGGGTTTGAACTTGGCTCCTTATTCTTGCAAAGCAAGCATTTTGTTAACCAACTTATCTTTCTAGCCTTAGATTTTGTGTTAAGAACATGCCAACTCCTTGGAGTCAAGCACCATGGAAGGGAATGTGACTATTGGAGATATTCTTCCATCAAGTGCCAAAGGCTCAAGAATCCTTTTAGGAGAGTGACATTGAGGTGCTTAGCAACCATACTGTCTCCGGCAGCAAGGACAGACACTCAGATTTCCCAATACAACCTCCCTCTGTACTCCAGCACCTTGTATGACTCTCATAACATAGTGTGTCTTAGAGTGTACTGTGTTCCCCCAAAGTAGTAGGGCATGGGTTAATCATTCTCTGCATGTTCCGTACCAGTTTCATCCACATAAAATGGTTTGAGCTGTCCAAAACCAGAAGTTCTTGCTGCAAGATTTCATTATAGTTTAATGCCTGCAAGACAGCTCGGTAGCTGGATAAAACCCACAGCGGTGGGAAGGATTTGCTAGCACTTCAGTCTGGGGCTTTAAAGTGGTCCATTGAATTAATGGAGCAAGCATATCTCTCTTGGGGGATACTCAGAACACAATGTATTGATTTTCCATATTCTTGCACAATGCTTCTGGCCAGGCTATCAGTCCTAGAGGGATAAACAACAAAAAAGTGAGGATTATAGAATATTCCTCTCAAATGTCAGAGTGAGCTAGAAGAATTTGTGCAAAAACCAAAGAAACTGAGAGAGGACCCGGTGATATTGTTTGAAGAGGTGAATGGTGTGCTCTGTGCATTGACTCAAATGACAAGAAAACATGCAAAAACTCTTCTGTTATAATCATTAATGAAGGTCTTGGTGGCTTACTGTGATAGGAACGGGTTTAAACATAAGGTTGCTGGAAGCAGGACAGTGTAGTCTTTCCCACCAATCCCATCCCAGTCTTTATCCTAGTACCTGGTACTCTGTAAATGTTCCAGATGCATCGTAAGTCTTCCTTTATTGGAAATTTTTTTTTTAATGGATTGGTGTGTTTTAGGCACAATGTAACCAAGGCTGAGAAAGAGGGATTCATATGTATAATATCCTTGGTAGGTGAATGCATTTTTTATTTTTATTTTGCAGTGGACAAAAAATCTGTGGCTAGAAAGGTTACTAAGGTCACCTTGGTCACGAAGTTGCTACCAGCCTAGCAGAAATGAAGTCTCTAAGGAGATACCCCTGTCTCTCAATCTGTCTCTCATTCCATTGGAAGAGGGGGATCCAGAGAAATACATGTTTTCCCAGGAATCTTATGCTGAGAGAAGGCAAAGGCCTCAGCCGAAGGGAAAACTTGTGTTTCAGGAAGACATTTCACTCTTTTCTAGTGACCTCTCAGACCACCTCACAGGATGAGACTAAGGTGTCGACAAGGATGGGTCAGTGGTGGGTGAGACCACACCTTGACTAGACTGTTTAGATGTGTATATCTCTGTCCCTCTATTTAAACATTAATCTTACCTCAGGACCCAAAGATGAACTTGGTGGGGTCTCATGGGATCTCTTTCCTGCTCCTCCTCCTTCTCCCTCTCCTCTCTCCCTGTTCCTCTTCCTCCTTTCCCCCTCTTCTTCCTCTTCTTTTTCCCTTCCTCCTTTTCCTCCTTCTCTTCTCTCTCCTCCTCTCCCTCTTCTTCCTCTTCCTCCTCTTCCTTCTTCTCCCTTTCTTCTTCCTATTACTCCTCCTCCTCCTCCTCCTCCTCCTCCTCCTCCTCCACGTCCTCCTCCTCCTCCTCCTCCTCTTCTTCTTCTTCTTCTTCTTCTTCTTCTTCTTCTTCTTCTTCTTCTTCTTCTTCTTCTTCTTCTTCTTCTTCTTCTTCTTCTTCTTCCTTCTTCATACAATGAAGAAATCTCCTTTTCCAGTTTTTCACCGTTAATTTTGCCCTTCAACTGTCTTATAAGGACAAATAGCCAGATCTAACTTGAGGGCATAGGTTGTGACCTTCCTCATGGTCAATAAAGAGAGAAGAGAGCAGTGTTGGGAGGGTGAGCTGACCTCACAGGCCATCACTGGACTCCTTTCCTCTGCCAAATGGAAGCCAGAATTCGTAAGTGGATGGCTGACTCAGGAGTCTCTTGCATCTGGTATCCTGACAGGTCTCATTTTGCTCAGACAACACAGAACTGTTCAAATGTGATGGCCACTGCTTGGGAAAGGAGAGCTGTTACCCCACTGTTTTAGGATCTCAAACATGATGGTGGCAGATTGTGGGACGATGAAAGGATGGCTTGGTTTCTGGTAGAGCACTGGCTTAGAGATAGTCAGAGACCCAACAGGTGTCCATGTCTGTGAGGGATGGCACATATCTCACCATGCTCCCAGACTCCAGGCTCCATTGATCTGTTCCTTTCAGTCACTCATGTAGGGCAACACCCCTACCAGCCCCTCCACAGGTAGAGGGTATAACTACAGGCCTCAGCCTCAAGAGATTTCCATATTAATGAGATACCTGAAGGCCAGAGGGTGTAGCCAATTAAGTATTCCTTCCCAGACCCTCCTCTCTCCTCCCCCACTATTTAACTCAGGTCTGCCCTGAGTTTTGGGGGGTGCAGCCAGATTCATCTACCATCCGCCAGGACAATAAAGCTTGTAAAACCATGGACTCCCTCGTGTCTTTGGGTCCCTGCTGTGGGGAGCTGTGGAGAGGCCTTAACTAATGAGCGGCCGAATCTCCTGTCAGAAGACTTCTCTTCATTCCCGATACGGAGCCCTGACAACTCAAACAAGCCAGCCTTGAACCATCCAAGCGAGTGTGGGGGCCTGAAGACAGAGACCATCAGCCTCTAGGTCCACTAAAGAGCCTCTGCCCCAGAGGGACTTCAGACTGAGTTCTCCCCATGCCCAGGCGGAGCCCAGCAGCGTCTGCCTGGTGCCGCCCACCGCGTGGAGTGAACACAGTCCAATTTCCGTGCTTCTGCTCCCCAGAGCCCCGTCCAGTGGCCTGGGGTGGTAGACACTCAGAAATCACAACTCTGCCCAATAGGACCCATGCCCGTGCCCACATGTGAGCTATCAGCCCCACAGCAGATGTCTCCTTAAGAGCTTAACTTCCGAACCTTGCAGCTAAGTATGTCCCCGACCTTGCTTAGAGTTCATTGTATGGCTTTAGGAATAACTCAAATGCCCCAACTCTTAGACTCTATCTAAAACATGAAAGCATGGTGGCTAGGACTAGTGAAATGAAATATGTTCACAGTTCTTAGCACCGTGCATCTGTTTTACAACTGGTCTGAAGTTCACTCAAAGAATGGAGAATAAAGGAACTGATGTATCCTGGGATGACTAATTCTATGCTGTGAGGCTAATCTATGTGGTATGGGGTCTTCAGTAGCAGTGCTAACCTATAACCTACAAGATTTCAGGGACACATTGTACTGTGACAACCAAGATATTCCCAACCATGCCTACACCTGCGAAGCTGCCCTGGGTGGAGAGTCACTGAGAGGCCTGAGTGGAAAAATACCCCCAAGAGAGGTGAACTTAAGGTCAGAACATAAACAAGTTGCAGTTCCCTGAACTGGGGTCCACATATTATGCTAAGAGGAAATGTTTGTTCTAGTTTGTACTGAGAATACCTTGACCGTTCCTTGAACCCTGTAACACCTGTGTCAAAACTTTTCACCCTGGCTGAAAAATAACTGCTGTAACACTCCATTCCTCCCCTCATCCCTCCTACAGGTTGTGTGTTTTTCCTATATAAACCCAGTGTGAAAACTGCTCAGGGTCTCAGTCCAGAGCTCCTTTGTGAGTCAGTGACTGGGACCCAGCTAGCTGCTCCCTGGTAATAAAGCCTCTTGTTGTTGCATCGAGTTCGGACTCTTGTGAGTTTTTGGGTGGCCGTTAGTCCCAAGAATTGAGTGAGGGTCTTCCTTCAGGGGTCTTTCATCACCAGCACAGAATATTTGTGAGCTGGGTTTATGATATTTGGTCTGATTTTGGCCCTGGCCCCTGGCCCAGCCAAATCCAGAGATCCAGGTAGGTGAGGTATTGAACTCCTCTTGGCCACCGGTTCCCCGTCTGTCTACTGAGAACTGAAGATAACATGAGCTGGGCCATGATTTTGTTTGGCAAGACAAATGTGAAAACTTGAGAAAACTGCTTGGAAGTGTGTCTGGCTCACAGGATGTGTTTGTTGTTACATTGCTGGTGGGACTCTCATTGAGAAAAAGATGGTGTGTAGGAGGAATCCTCAGGAAATGCCAGCATGCAAGACTGAATGGAACAGGAGAAGACAGAGCAGGAATAAGGAACTGGAGCTGAGGAAGGGATCTGCAGTGTGGTGACATCACGGGGTGGGGGAGGACAAGCCCGTGGGTATAGGGTACTGTAAAAGCAGCTTGAGCCTACGGTGATCCGAATTGACATCTTCCTGACTACTACACACAGGAAGGCTTGGGAGAACACAATGTAGTATATTTCATCATGATGAAGCACTTTGAAATACTCAGTTAATTAATTAGAGTCTAGTATTGCCTAGGACTGATTGTTTTATAGCATCCTCAAATGGTGCTCAGATGTACTCATGGCACTTTGATAAAGAATCTTCTCTTGGACCCAGGTGGGTTGTTATGGGAAACAATAGACCTAGTGATGAGTGAGTAGTGAATGCCAAGAAGGTGGCAAACCATGTAGGTGGATACCTGATTTTAGCCCTATGCCCCTTGTGTACAAGGCAAAGGAGGTGTGGTTAATGCATGATGGTCATGCATGTTTAGAGCAAAACAGTTTCATTTATATAATCTAAAACTTGTTACCAAGGAAGACAAATAAATCCCTCTGTGATGATTAGTCACTGTTGTTAGTCTGATAGTCTTTGGAATCAACTAAAAGGCAGGTCAATGGACACCCCTGTAAGGAATTTTTCTGATCTGATTATTTGGAATGGGAACACCCACCCTAAATGTGTGCCTTTGGTCACCTGGGTAATTGAAATGGAAGAAGGAAACTTTTTGCCTACCTTCCTTCACTCTTCCTGGTAAATTCATCTACTATGTTGCTGCTTCTGCCTTTGTATTCTGTTATTGATATGGATATCAGTTTCAGGCCTCCCACGTGAACTGAAGATCAGCACCTTGCCAGGAATCCTCCAGGTCTATAGAGCAAGCTTGGGACTGGTGAGACCTTCAGTTTCATAGCCTGAGGAACAACTGGGTTTTTGGTCTCTCTGCTGTGAGACCACCATTGTTTGATTTACTCAGACTATTATTTAAATCATTTTAAAAAAATCCTCATTTAGTATATATTTCTTTTATCCATTCTGTTTCTTAAGAAAACCCCAATGTAACTCTCTACCTCACTTTCACCTCTACCTCAAATGATCTGACATATTTTCTGGTAATCCTCATCTTGTAGAGAACACTTTTTAACAAAATTAACAGATGTGGGTGGAAGAAACAAGATCCTTGGTGAGCACGGTTTTGTTCTCTTTCTCTTCCCTTCCTCCTTCCCTCCCTTGTTCCTCCCACCCATTCCTTCCCTTCTATTATATATACACCATGTCTCTGTGGTGGTTCAGATGCTGACCTGTATGCTAGGAGCAGGACAGAGAGCTAGTCTTAGCCAGTTTATGCATCTGTTTGTTTATTTATTGAAGCCCAGAGACCACTTTATTAGGGATTGGGAGAAAAACAACAGGACAGGCAGCTGCCAATCTTGGCAGTTGTTGGGAGGAAGGAGATAAAGGAAACAGAGAAAGATATGCCTTTCTGTGTGTGTGGGGGGGGGGTCTAAGAAAAAGAGCATGTTTAGCAGTGAGAGGTTTATGATCAGTTGGGTTGAGTGTATATGTGTATTTGTGTTGTGTATGTATCTATGTAGTGTGGTGTGTAGTATGTGTTGGTGTGTTGGTGTGGCTTGTGTGTGTATTGGTGTTTGGATATGGTGGTGGTGATAGTGGTGGTGTGTGATGGAGAATATTTATAGAAAGGATTGGAAGGCCTGGAAGGTCAGGAAAAGCATGTTCAGGATTTTTGCCAGAACCACCCCCCCCAAAAAAAAAACCAGAGATAATAAGAAGAGTTACTCTTTTGAGATAGGACTCAGAAAGGTAGACAAGGTTGGTAGCCAGGATCCAAAGGCAGCTGCCTGTCCTTCGTTTTAAACATGTAAAACAAAGGACTGGAAATGTTACAGGTGTCGGAGATGGCGGTTAAGAGCTCACACTGGTCTTTCAGAATTCCAGGGTGCCATTCCCAGCACCCCATTCTGGGTGGCTCACAACTGCCTGTAACTCCAGCTCCAAGAGATCCAGTGTCCTCTTTTGGTCTCTGCAGGTGTGCACATGTACACACACACACACACACACACACACACACACACACACGTACACACATAATTAAAAACTTTTTTAAAAAAGGTGTAGCACAGAGGTACTTAAAAAAAAGTGATAAAGAAACACTAGAATGTGTTGGTGTAGAAGTGAGAAGAAACACTCTTTTCTGTAGGGCAACAGGAAGCACACAGGCAAGCTCATTGCAGTAAGCTTAGAAAACGCCAGGGAGCTAATCCTCAGATACAGAAAGCACACAGGAAGGAAGATTCTAGAACATGTGGTAGTATGGGAATAGGGAAGAAGCATGCAATGAGTTGGAGAGGAGTCCTGAGTGGGGTGGCGGGCTGTGAGAAGCAGCTGGGTGCTTGGTCGAACATGAGCTTCGAAGCCCGGAACCTTACTGGACCCTTACTGGACGTCAGGAGTTCAGCTCTGCTCCCAGGCCCTGGTTCTTTTCATTTAGCTTCAACCCTCCAACAACCCCTCCCACAGAGAGGTCTATGACCATCAGTCAGGAGGAACAGTGCCTCAGGCTCTCCCACATGCAGATGAGGTATCTCCAAGCTCTCAGACCAAGCCAATAGGCATTATCTGCTGCCAGACCTTAACCCACTCCAAAATTGTATATAAGGGCTCTATTTAGGGGAAGTAAAGTGCTCAAGAATCATCCTGGTGTTGCAGAGTTTCTGTAACAAGAGCTATAGCACTTGGGGAGAGATCTGCTCTCCCGGAACCTGCCTGGGACATCAAGCTGCCTCCTTGCCAGCTAGCTGGCTTTTTATCGGCCCAGCCCTGGCCTGGACTGGCTCAGCTCGGGAGAGACAGGTGCAGCACAGCAGCAGGGAGCGAGCAGAGGCGGCAGCGGGGGCAGGCAATCTCCCCTCCTGCTCGCACTCTGTGTCCTTTGGCCCAGACACATCAGGCCAGGCTGAAGACCTACAGACAGTGGAGATGCAGGCAGGAGGCAGCGCAGAGGAGAGAGTAGTGAACCCTCCCTGCTCTCACCCTGTCCCCAGCCGGGAGATCTTCGTGGGACACCCTCCAGAACAAGGGACCTACATTCTGGGCCGTGATGGGGCTCAGCCATGAAGCCTATCATCAGTGAGAGCTTTGGAGGCTGTCCTAGAGAGCAATGAAGTTGGCAGGACCACTGTGAGCAACCCCACGTGTTCAGGATGTGCTGGGGGGGGGGGATCTAGTGGGGAGAGACAGGTGCCTGGTCTTAAGGGACATTTTGGGATCTCCTATCTATGTGACCACACTTGCCATTGGCATTTAGGCACTTTCAGTAATTTATGATGGCGCCCTCTTCAGGCTTACAGAGTAATAACACTGTTTACTTCTTCCCTATAGTTCTTGGGACACTAAGGCCTTATGTCTGCCATTCTTGTCATTTCTCTGAAAGCCATGGAAGTTTGTTAAAATATCCACCTCCATTTGGTTTCAAGTCGACTAGTGAACGTGACATTGCTTCCCACTGACTCCTTTGAGGAGCATGTCAACATCAGAACAGCGGTGGGGGTGGAGGGAGGGAACGGACTGAAAGACTGATTTTTGCTGTGTGATTCATTGGAAAACTTGTCCTTTCACCCAGTAAACACTTATTAAATGTCTGTTAGAAAGGATGAGTAACACAGGCTTGGGAGTGTTGGGACTCATTCTCATTGTGAAGTCTGCAAATGCCAACTGATTACAGTTGGAATAGAGTGTGTACTAAGAATATCAGATGGGCCACAGAGCAGGAAGTTAACTCCGCCTACTGAGACCAAGGAGAAGCTGGAGGTGGTGGCGAAGGCCTGTGATTCTGACTTCACAGCCAGCCTGGACTACTTAGTGAATCACTATGTCTACGGTGAAAACAAGACAAGGCAATACAAAAGATGGAGATGTCCTGGGAGAGACAAGAGCTGAGCTGGGTTGATAAGTCTACACAGTGGTCCCCTGGATAGGAAGGACAAATAAGGTTCTTCAGCCATAAAGAGACAGGGCTAGGGAGATAGCTCAATTGATAAAGAACCTAAGAGCAGATTCCCCAGCACACATGTAAGAAGCAGAGGCTGGTGGCCCACATCTATAATCATAGCACCTGACTGGGCCTCTTATAATAAGAGATGAGAATATCCCTAAGGTTTGATACATAGTCACCCTAGTAGGTCAGTGAGCTGCAGGTTCATCGAGAGTCCTGTCTAGAAAAACAAGCAGAGGGCTGGAGAGATGGCTCAGTGGTTAAGAGCACTCACTGACTCACTGACTGCTCTTCCAAAGGTCCTGAGTTCAATTCCCAGCAACCATATGGTGGCTCACAACCATCTGTAATGGGATCTGATGTCTTCTTCTGGTGTGTTTGAAGACAGCTATAGTGTACTCATATAAATCAAATAAATCTTTTAAAAAAAAAAGAAAGAAAGAAAAACAAGCAGAGAGCGATTGGGCAGATGTGCTGCGATGTCCTTTTGCGTCCATATCCACATGCAAGCATGCATGCACACATGAATACACAGGCACGGATAAACAGTGTGAATGAAGAAAGGTCCCGGAAGCACAGAGAAGTACAGTGGTGCTCAGCTAGCCGACTCCTCTCAAACATGACACGCAGCAGCATTAATGGAACTGAGAGGCACAGGGTAGGCTGAAGTCCACAGACATTCCCAGTGGCTTGCAAGCTCATTTACAGGTCTGTTTCTAAACCTCAGCTTTAGCCATGCAATGACCATTTTTGATTGCCCAATACAGTTTACATCTGTACACATATTCCTGTAATATGATTTACCCAAGGCTGCCTACTTTCTTTAACCTGACTTGTTCTTAAATGCATTTAAGAGGATTTTAAACGGTATTTTAAAGAAACCCTATAGTACAATTGAAATGTAGTCTGGTAGGTTAAATTATATGTTGGGAGCCGACTTTAATCAGAAAGCGGCTAGAAAGCAGCTATCAACTTTGCAGCCATCTGGAGCCATATACCCTGAGGAGAGACTTGTTTTTCAATAGCCTACAACAGCTGAAGCACACTCTGATAAATATATTGTTTATCCCACATAGCTGGTTTTGCTGTTTAGTGACCCCAGCTGCATGGTACACGTGGTAAAATGTCTTCACCTGAGTTCTCCTGCTTGTGCTTATAAACACCCAGGATTTCCTTGTAATAGGGTCAATAGGAGAAGTCAATAGGAGAGGTCAATATGAGTGAATAGGAGACAGTAAAGGAGACTTGACCACACACCCTGTCTTGTCTCCATTCTTCGTGTCTCTTGCCCCTCCATCCCCACTCTCTCTCTTGACCAGAGCACTTAGCCCCAAAGCGTGGGGCAGTGTGGACAGCAACATAGTAGCCCCAAAGTGTGGGGCAGTGCAGTCCTCAACAATTATATTTTCTTTTTTTTTATATTATCCAAAGGCTTTATGTATTTGGTAATGATCAATAACAAGATGCCCATACAATCAGAAGTGTGACCCAATACCCAACCTAGATATACCAACTATATTTGACTGGCAGAGACAAGTGAACATCTGCCTCCATGTTCGCCTCTCTCTCTTCTCTCCGCTAAATTGTATTTTCATTTGTTTGGGTTTTGAATTAGGTTTCCCTCTGTTGCCCCAGCTGACCTCAAACTCAGGATACTCCTTCTGGAGCCTCAAGTCCTCGGACTATAGTTGTATACTGCCATGTGTGATTTTTCTGTGTCTTGAGTTTGCTATATGCTTCACACAGTGCATTTTTCACATCAGTGGGGATATGTCCCAGAATCCCTTGCAGGTATATCATTTGTGATATATCCCAAATGATGATCCAAGGGCTCTTCTGTGCCCTCCTAGTTTTGTTTAATTTGATTCAATGTAAATGCTACAAGCATAATCATCACCATGTATTGCTTAAAGAGTAATGACCAAAACAAAACATCAAAATAAAAAAAAAAAAAAATCGTCTGCCTGTGTGTTTTTTTTTTTTTTTTTTCCTGAGTATTTTCAACCTGTTTTCAGTTCAATCCATGTATGCAGAAGCAGTGGCCCTGTGTTACATGAAATAATTGGCTATTGAAACACGAAGCATATGCACACAGAGGCATTGCCTCTCGTGGCATGCCTCACTGTTAGCAAAGCTGCAGGGGAAGGAGATGCACAGCAGGCGGGTGCATGACATTATCATGTCTGCGTGTGGGAGACACATTCCTCAAATGACAATGAGAAGAGGCTTGCAAAGGGGGAATTAGATTGCTCTCCATTCAGTATCAGAAAAGTTCAAGTAATTGCACAGACAAAGTATACATTTCTGCAGAAATGTAGCACCCTGGGGGGAGAATAGTAGCATCTGAGGTCTCTGCAGTAGTCTCCCTTAACCCTTTCTCTCTTCTTCTCCCTGGTACTGAGAGATTCTTTAACTCTGCTCCTTTTCATATGAGTTTGGGAGGAAACCAAGATTCAGGAGCTTTATTATGAAAAGTGGCATCTTTTCACGGTAAGAGCATGCCATCATGAAAATGCTGTAGTCCCTGAGGGATCCTATGGCTATGCAACTGGACAAGTCTCCTTACCAGATTCAGGAAACACAAAGACTGACATGGTGTATTTTGGCCAGCCTCCTTCTCAAGCAAGATTGTGGAAGACCAGCATGGTGTGATTACCTGCTACCCTAGTTTCATTTCTGTTGCTGTGATAAAATTTCCTAAGCAAAAGAAAACCATTTAAAGGATAAGAGTTCACTGTCAGTTAGCTCACCTTTTCAGTTTACCAGTCTATCACAGCAGGTATCATAGTAGCAGGAACCTCAGACAGCTAGTCCCATCATGTCCGAAGTCAAGAGCAGAGAAAAAATTAAATGCATACATGTTTAACATTCAACTCACTTTCTCAATATTTATGAAGTTCAGGACCCAACCCCAAGGGATGGTGCCAGCCACAATGGGAAGACCTTCCCATTCAGATGAATGTAGTCAAGACAGTCTTCTAGAGCTATGCCTATAGGCTGACCAGATATAGACAGTCCCTCGCTGACTCTCTTCTCAGGGGATTCTGTACTATGTCAAGTTGAAAAAAATAACCATCACACCTGCCTTTGAACAGCTTCTTTGCCTGGCATCTTACTCCAACACAAATTATGTAGATGCTTCCAGGACCCAGCAGGTTCTTGGAATGCTGAATTAGAAAATTGCATTCATTTGAAAGGATGCATAGCCACTCAGAAATGGCCAGAAAGTTACTTAGTGTTGGTAAAGGAGCCTGTCTGGTCATCAGATCTCTGTATTTTTTTTTTTTTCAAGTAAATTTGAGAATTTTTGTTGTCATTTCACTAATTTTTTTTTTTTTTTCTAGACAGGGTTTCTTTGTGTAGCCCTGGCTGTCCTGGAACTCACTCTGTAGACCAGGCTAGCCTCGAACTCAGAAATCCACCTGCCTCTGCCTCCCAAGTGCTGGGATTAAAGGCGTGCGCCACCACTGCCCGGTCACTAATTTTGTTAAGCAACATCTTTCTGTCCTCTGAACCAACCCGCAAAGAGGCAAACTCTGTGGCTGAGACAAAACACCTGCAGGTACAAGAAAATCCATGGGCCACATAGTAATGTAAGGAGTAGTTACATTCTCATCCAATTTTGCACCATTGCTGTCTCTGATCACCTCCAAAAGCCAGGAGACTTGCTAACCCCCCACCCCCCAAATCATTCCACCCTATAGGCAGGATATGTCTTTACTCAGCAGGAGATCTGTTTGAAAATATCCAAATGTTATAGAATGGATTTAAGACCCAAGTGTATCCTATTGTGGAACTCATCCCAAGAGTGACCTTGTCCTTCTTGGATTGGCCTGTCCGGTCCTTCCCGAGTTTAACATCTGATTTTTCTTTTCCTTCCCTCCCTCCCTTCCTTCCTTCCTTCCTTCCTTCTTCCCCCCTCTTTCTTTTTTTTTTTTTTTTAAAAGATTTATTTATTTATTTTACGTGTATGAGTACCCTGTAGCTGTCTTCAGACACACCAGAAGAGGGCATCAGATTCCATTACAGATGGTTGTGAGCCACCATGTGGTTGCTGGGAATTGAACTCAGGACCTCTGGAAGAACAGCTAGTGCCGTTATCCTCTGAGCCATCTCTCTAGCCCAGCATCTGGTTTCTTAACATTCAAATTTTGCTTATACATTACCCATGTCTAGAATATCTTGGGGTCTTCTCTCAGATATTCTCAGTTCAAAGGCTATTTTTAAAACCTAACAAAGCAATCTTATAAAAGGTAATGCAAACTATGTATTTTGAAATATGGTCTGAACAGGTTCTTACACCAACACTACTGTTTGAACAGTGCAAGCTACAAACATGAAGGAACTCTAAAGAATACAAATTAAGATGAAATTTGCATATGGTTTCAACACACACACACACACACACACACACACTCTTATGGTTCTCAATAAACTGGCTGAAAGGTTAGATTTATTAGAAGGCATAAGAAGGTGGGAAATGTTATAGCTGGTGTAGGAAATGGAAAATATTTCTGCAAATTCCTATTGATATTTCTAGAGTTTTTTCCTTGGTGGTGGTTCAAGAGAGGAATGTTAAGAGCTGGCTGAATCATGATGCACATCCTCCATCATCCCTTCCTCATCACTGTGACTGCATACCTGATAGACTAGTTTAAGACATGAAGGACTTACATTGATCCACATTCTCAGAGGCGGCAGAGGCATGGAAGAATTTGTTGCAACAGGAACGCGTAGTTCAGACTCTACAACTCAGCACAGGAGGGAACGGAGTGGAGTTGAGTTGTACTATTCAGAGCTCACCCACAGTGAACTAGTTTCTCTAAGGTAGGTCCTAGCTCCCAATGGTTCTACAACCTCTTCTAAACAGTCCAACTGGCTGAAGACCAACACATGGGCCTATGGGGATACATTTGATATTCCAGCCATATTGTACTGTTATTATCAGTCTCCCTGGAGTACGTCTCTAATTGAGCACACAGCTGTGACTACTGGAATATGGGCTTCCTGGGGCAGGATTAATATGTCTTATTCACTCTTAGATTCCTTATATCTACCACACTTACCAGCATATGATATGTATTCATAAAGTATTTAAATGTTTGGCCACCAAGGTCACATTTACTCTCAGAATCTTCCCTATTGTATTTTCCTCAATGCCTCTGATGAATGAGGTTGGTAAACAGTTGGCAACCCCGGCTTCAAGATTTCTTTAAGGCTTCAGCCAAGGAAACAGATCAGTGCCTTGCTCAGCCATCGTCAGAGAAGCTTCCTCCTGCAGCCGATGGGAACAGATACAGAGAGCCACAGTCAGATATTACGCAGAGACTGAGAGACCTTGGAACACTCAACCCTAAATGGCATGTCTCTGTCAGGTCCCTCCTCTCAGGACTCAGGAAACTCTGTAGAAGAGGAGGTGGAAGAGTATGAGAACCAGAGAGGATGGAGGACACCCAGGAAACAAATCAACAAGATTGGTCAAAACAGGTGTACCCACAGAAACTGAGGCAGCAGGCACAGGCACAGGGTCTGATCTGCAGCAGATAGAGTCCTAGAATGGAAAGGAGACTCGGGCATATGTTCCCATCCCTAACCCAGAAACAATCTCCAAGTCATAACCACTTGCAAATGAGGTTTAGTTTTTCTCCAAGGTGAGTCTCTGGTGAAATACACTACTCTGAAGGGTAGACTGGGTGCCCAACAGTAAATGGTTAACAGAAGATAAACTCAACAGTATCCTTGGAAGATCCTTGTCTCAGCATGCCAAGGTCTTTTTCTTTTATTTTTTTTAAGTTCTATCACACATATTTAATATATTAAATTATTATATTATGTTATATATATACATACATACATACATACATATATACATATTCTTTCTTTTTACCATATATGTCCTTTGCATATTTATTATGACTTCCAGTTAAGTGCTTTTTGGGTTTCCTGAGTGTGGGAACAAGTGAGTCTCTGCATCTGTATCTGTTTCTTGTGCCTTTTCATAGGTGGTTTTTTGATTTTTTTTTTTTTTTTGGTTTGTCTGTTTTGTCCTTTTCTGATGTGTTAGAGTTTTTTTTGTTTGCTTGTTTGTTTTGGTTTTTTTTTCTTATGCTTTTGAAGCATGTTTATTTTCTAATGAGAGACAGAAAGAGGGTAGATCCAGGTGGGAGAAGAGATTGTAATAATCTGGGTATGTTAGATGAGGGGAAAATAATCTATTTTCAATAAAAGGAAAAAAATATAACGAAAGAGAAAGATTTTCTTAATCCAGTCCAAGGAGTTGTGGGAGAATATTCCACCCCTGAGGGACTGTGTTAAAAGCTCATGGGAGGTAGGTGGGACCTATGGGAGGTAGGTGGAATAGAGGAGGCGGGGAGTGGATTTTGGAATATGTTTCCCTCTCTCAAAAGAGTGAGGGCTAAGCCCTTCAACCAAGGAAGCAAGTGCAGATAGGGCCTGTGACACACAATGTCAATGTTATGTCAATGTTATCTCACACTCTGTAGCTGCTTAATTACTCCTTTGGTCTTTCTGTCCCCACGATGCCGACCCTATTGGTCCTGGAGGACACAATTCAACCTGAATATTATAGAAACTGAGGAGATCTGAACACTGGCCTCCTGCTTACCACATTTCCCTTGCCCCACACAACCTCCAGTTCATAGACCACATGACTGACATTTCTCTGAGGAACAAGGCAATATGGCCGTTTAGGGTTGCAAAACTAGAGTGGCTTCAGCAGTATGCCAGCCAGAGCTGACTGGGAACATTTCCCCGGGGCCTTCCAGGTGAACGGAAATGAGCAAGCTCAATATCTAGCAGAGATTGATGACTGGCTGTGCCGAGTGGATCCAGATATACAAGTTGAGAATCTAATCCTCTCTCCCATCCGGAGACACAGACACTGTTATTCTCCCCAGTTGCCTTGGTGAGGAGTCCAAAGAAGAGAGTGGACAAATCCCTTGCCTGATCCCGTGTCCCTCCACCCCCATTGGTATGGAGACAAAAATGAACCTAAGGTATATGTCTTTACAGACTTCAATTTTAAGTACTTTACTAGATCGAAGCACGTGTGTCCCTTTAGTCTTTCTATGGTTTTCTTCCTTCCAAGGCGCTAACCTTTCCATCCGGGTCCTTCAGTTCCAAGGACATAGAAGACCCCTCCTACATGCAAAGGCAGCTTTTCCAAAGATGATTTGTGATTTTTTTTTTTTTTTTACTACCAGCTGGTGGAAAGAGATAAAGCTGGCCTGATAAAGCCTCATAAGGCAGTGATTGGGAAAAACCTGAGAAAGAATGAAGCTTTGCCCCTATGGCATCGGTCAGGGGAGAGCTTCATAGTTGGTGAAGTTGGGGTGGGGCTGTGATGTTTCAGAGTTCCGGATACTAAAGAGCATACGCTTTGGAGATCAGCAACAAACTTCAAACCTTTTTCATTAAGTGATAGGTAGATTTTTTTTTTTTAGCCCAATCCTTTGGTTTTATCAATATCAACTTTTTCTTGCAGGTGTTTCTTGGCTGATTATGAAATTGTCTATTACAAGCACTTGATTAATTCATGAGGCTAACACAAGGGCAAGTTAAAATGCTGCTTCGACATCAGAGAACAGCAGCATGATTAAGTGGAAGTGAGGCATCGATAAATGGGGACATGGGACAGTTTGGGTGGCTGGGACTGTGAAGAGATAGCTATGGATAGAGTCGGGTATCTGGGCCAGAGAGAGAGACAGCCACCCGTGGTTTGTTTGATTTCTTTCACAGACACATCAGAGACTGTTTAAAAGACTAATGGGCACAGATAACTAATGTACTGGATGTTGGCAGAACAGTTGGCTATTTGGGAAATATACAGACATCAACATTTTCTATTTAATGTGTTCGTTCCTTTTAAGTTCACCACCTGACAGCTAATCCTGTTAATCCACCAGTATCTAGCAAGGCCTTTTATCCCTGCATCTGGATGTTATTACTAAGTGTGATTCTAGGCAAGACTGTTCTCCCCGCCCCATCACTCTGGGCTTTGCCAGTTCGTTCAATAGCACCAGCATGGAGGGTCACATGAGCTAATTTGCCCCAGCTTATGTCTGAGAGGAGGAAGTGAAGTGACATTATAGAGGCTTAGGTACTTCCACATTTTTGAAAGCATATTTAGAGCAATTCCAACTCCCACTACTTTGCATTTGGCAGGCTCTGCACCACCAAGCAACAGGCAAGCCATCTTCTGTTTGTGTAACACCAGAAGGGACATTTCTTTGCATCCCATGATTGACAGTTTGCTATCAGTAAATTCTAGGCTATAGGATACAAAACCGATGGATGTTTCCCTCCTCCTCCCCCGTCCCCCATCTTCAGTTTCCATTGACCTCTGGCTGCAGGCCGAGTGATTTCGAGGGGCTGTGGAGTGATGAGTTCTAAGAGAAAAAAGTGAACTTCAGGGAACAGAGGAAAAGGTATCATTGGCAGAACTACAGGGGTGGGGTGGGAAGACTCAATTTACCCATTAGAAGCATTTTCTGTAATTAGCTGAAAATGGGTTTTGGCTCTATTAGCGTAGAACGAGATGAAAAAATTGACAGATATCTCAAAGCAAATGAAAGAAATGTGCTTCAAGTACTCTCATTAGAGAGAAAATTATCTATTAGACAAGGTTCAGCTTCAGACAAGACCCAGAGGAAGGGAATGTCTCTAGTGATCTCCCAGGCCTCCCTGCTTTCTCAAAGTGGCTCACACACAGCACAAAGGCAGTGTTGGAGCGGGAGTCCAGGGCTGCCTGTGCCAAGCCTCTTTGCCGTCCTAGGGGAGATGTTAGCCATCTCTTCCTGTCTGCATCTCGTCTGAGGTCCCAGGGCTCTTCCACTTGATGATGCTGGGGTTTTGTTGCAAGCACAGTATGCCAGAAGTGTAGACGAGCACGTTTGTGTTATTTTCACACTGTTACAATGTATCGGATAGCAGTAAGTTCAGAATGTTTAGTGGTTTTCAACGAGAGCAATTCGTCACGTCATCCGTTTACCAGGGTAGCCTATCCAAGACAAATACAGGTTCTTCTATTCTATTTAATTGCTAATGTTAACTAATATCACACAGAACATAGTAAATCAGTCATTATCATCTGTCTGTCTGTCCATACATCTGTCCATTCACCCACCATCCACCCACCTACCTATCAATCTGTCTTTCCATCATCTATCTATCTATCTATCTATCTATCTATCTATCTATCCATCCATCCATCTATCTATCTATCTATCTATCTATCTATCTATCTATCTATCTATCTATCTGTCTATGTGTAGGTTATTACAGAATGAACACAAGCTAAAGAAGCTGCAGCAGAGGTTAGCAAAGGTTTCAGAAACTGGCGGAGAACATCTGCATAGAGAGGGTAAGGAAGCAGAGCAGCCCAGGGAAGGAAATGCTGTTGAAGAACTGCACTCAGGCTTGAGAGCAAAGCTGCAGAGTTCAGCTGTGGGGTGAAAACAACGAAATGGGTCAGGAGCTGGAGACAGATCAGGAGCAAGAAATGAAGCAGGTCTGGTCCAGGTCCTGTGTACTTCCAAAGTAAAACTGACAATCAGAATTAGTCATCACAGGTGCTGCAAAAGAAAATAATTTGTAAGAGACTAGTGTGTGCGTTCCTTTTGAGGATCATATTTTATTGATAGCCAATTTTTTGCTAATTTCATTCTTATGAGTATATTTGTTTTGCCAACGTCTATTTTGCAAGGACTTTACCTCTATCACTGTTAGTACTCAAACTTACATGTGATACCTTTCTTTATAGTCCCAAGGTGTCTGAAAGGAGAACCTCCTTTTTCCTTTAAGGTCCCCATCACGTTTCCCTCTCACATATAATGTACCATCTCTGTTCAGAAAGTAATGTAGGTTTAGCTTAATCCAAACCAGGACCTCTTATCCTAGTTATCTGACTGTTTAAAAATCAACCATCTTCTGTCTTCCTCACTGCTTTCTATTTAGTGCTTTCTCTCCTGACTTGAGGCTTAGCTATGGTCTCCAGGCTCCTTCTCCTAGTGAATTCCACTCTTAGGAGGGAACTATTTGTCAGCTTTCCTTACCAGGACAGGCCATTGCTGTTCTCTTTATTATTATTTAACATTGAAATGTTATGAAATAATTTTCTCTGACTTAAAACATACCATCCTGGAGGGAAGTTCACTCAGACTCTGGAAGTTCTACTGGGAAGCTCATTAAGAATCAGGAAATAAACAACTCACAAGTCTTAGGAAGTCCCTAAAACTGACCAGATGTACAAGGTACCACTTTCCCCAAGGTTACATAACCAGTAAGGCCTGCTAAAGAGACTTAGACCAGTCAGGCTTCGGGAAAGAGATTCTGACTCATCAAGATGCCTGTGAGTTGTACAAAAAGCTCCAGGGTTCCAGCTTCCATGAATTGTCATTCATGCTGGGGAGGGCTTTCAGTGATGCAGCTGCCTTTGAGGCTTTCCTGCTCCTGTAAGTAACCCTTCACCCATATTGTTGTAACTAAAATCAGTAAACTTGTTGTTTCAACAAGTTAGACTTTTTGATATCATTTCTTTGATCTGTCATTTCTTTCATGGGTGAGTAAACATTTCTGTCAAATCTTCCTAGGAAAAGGGTGTCACACAACTTGAGGAGAACGAACACATGAGTAAGCATGTGCAGAAGCTCCAAGGCTGCATAAAGAAGTTGTCATGAGATTACCATCGTGCAAGCTCTTAGACAACAGAATCAAGTACATCATCCAGATGTCATGAAGAAGTAAGCTGTCCTCCCTAGACCCCACAGAACGACAGGTAATGATAAGAAATATGTGTTATTTAATCTCACGAGTCCAAGGGTGGTGATTACATGTTTTAGTGGCTACTTGATTATTCATCATTGAATTGGTAGCAAAGAAGACGAGGCGGAAAAAACTTTCTTGCCACAAGTTTCCCAAACACCGCTTTCATTCATCAAGTTGCTTCCCTTGTGGATTCTGCTTAGATCAGTCCCTTGCATCTGAATTGTAGTGACTACACTGAAAGCACAAGGATAGTCTAAAGCTGAGAGAAAGGAAGGGGACACTTGGCACCCAGTATGTACTCGTCAGAGCAAAACCAGGCAGTCATCTGCCTCACAGGGTCCTGTCACACAAGTGCTTCTCTGAATTGAGCCAGTTTGTTAAAACTAAGTTGTTCACGGGATGCAGCTCTTTGGGGCTTAGAGCCCTGGGTGTGGCCATAGCAGCCCTATCTGGAAGTTTGAACTTAGAACTTGTTCCTTCAAATGAGAAAAACGTTTTAAGTATGAACCAAAATTCAGAGTTGTAAGAAGCACAGACTAGGGTAGGTTGCTTCCTATAAACAATCTTTTCTTGACAGATCACTATGGACAGTTAGCGTGCTTTCTCAGCACCACAGACTGTTTTCCACTCCACTGGTGTTGATCACTGCTCCTTTATCTGGTTTTGTCTTATTCCTGTATACAGTTATTACATTAATCATCTTGCTCACCACTGTTACTAAACACATCACCAAAGCAGCTCAGGGAAGGGCTGATTTTGGCTCAAAGTTGGAAGGAACACTCTATCACAGCGAAGAAGGCATGGCAGCAGGAACATGAAGCATCTGGTTGTTGGGAGCCGACTTTTAGCAGAAAGCGGCTAGATTATCTTTGCAGCCATCTGGAACCATATACCCTGATAAGAGATTTGGTTTTCAATAGCCTACAACAGCTGAAGCACACTCTGATATCCCACATATTTTGTGTTGCTGTTTACTGCCCCCAGCTGCAAGGCGCACATGGTAGCCACGCCTGCAAGGCATGCAGTTCACGTGCTGTCCACGTGCTATTCACGCTATAGACGCCTGTAAGGCTTACGTCATATCAACACCTGCAAGGCACGTGGCAAAAGCATATAAATACCTCAGAATTCCCTTCAATAAAGGAGACTTGAGACTTGAGACTTGAGACTTGATCAGAGACTTGACAAGAGACTTGAGACTTGGTAAGAGACTTGATCACACCCTGTCTTGTCTCCATTCTTCGTGTCACTTGCCCCCCACTCTCTCTCTCTTGACCAGAGCACTTAGCCCCAAAGCGTTGAGGCAGAGTACGGGTCCCAACATCTGGTCACATTGCATCTGCAGTCAAAAAGAAAGGAGAAGTGAATCTTCCCACTTCAGTTAAACTGGCCTAGAAAAAGCCTAATAGGCACTCCTGAAATTGCCTTCTATGGTGAGTCTTACTTGAGCCAGGAAAGTTGTCAATAATTAACCAGCGTGGTTACAGACTCTCTACAGAAAAATGTATCTATATTAACAGAAACAATAGTCTTTGTATATGTATGATAGTAAGTCACAGACCCAAGATGCCATTCTTTATGATCTCCAGTCTAACAAAGAGTTATATTGTGCATAAGGCCTTGCTCCTAGATAGTGAAGTCTCCAAATCTGTTTTGTTATGATTTGATTTTTCTTGCTTAGGTTGTGGTGTAGAAACCATCTTTCTTTCTTCTCAAACTATCGGGGTTTCTAGCATGGAGTAAACTTTGTTGGCGTGATGCTGGCAAGCTTTTACACAGCTAAAGTTTCAGAAGCAATTAGCCTCATCCCTTGCCTTCTTATTTGTCTGATTTTCTCACGAACACTTAGAGATTTCACTCCGCTTATTAAAATTACACTCCACAGACTTGTGAAAACATCCCCTTGCAAGGGATAAGTCATCTTTAGTCTGGAATCAGGCAAGCAAACTCTCTTCCAACCACACTGATTGTAGAGTACAACATGTAATTAAGTGTTTACCAAAAAAGCGAACAAACAGAGCTGAGGTGTGTGCATGCAGATGTCAGAGCAATTCCTATCTCCATAGCAACATCCAATGAGCCTTCTGGAATAAGGAGAGCATTCCCAAGATCCCTGATGCAAAATGATAAAGCAGTAATGAACACGAGTCGAGTCAACGGCATCACTATGTTCAGAGCATCAGATATGGAGTATCTCAGTTTTGCACTCTGTCCTTCCTTTTATAATCCCAATTCATTTTTCCTAAGATGCTCCAGTAGAGGGCAGTTGACATCTGTTGAATTCACTCAGGGATACTAGTCTCAAGGCTAGCTACACAACACTGGAAAATACATCCCAGAAGCATTGAGGAAAACCACAGTATCTTATGCTACAACAGGATGCCATTGGCCATGACACCAGGGTACCCCCCTCTTCTGATGGGCAACTATGAAATGGAAAAAAGAGAGTCAACTCCAAACCATGTAGAACAGTCATTTATCCTTTGCAAAGCACATTCTATAATATTCAGGGCCTTGAGGGGAGAGAGCAGGGTGGAGCCTCCAGCTCCAGACATCTCACACCTGACATTGAGCATCTTGCACTTTTCTTAGAAACTTAAGGCTGAGCAGGACTCAGCTGACACTGCCTGTGAGATCTCCCTCCTTTCCTCCTTCCCTTTTGTTTGTTCCCCTTTCTCTTCCCCCTTTCTCCCCATGTCCTCCTTTCCCCCTTTCACAGTACCCCCTGTATACAGGGCAAGCTCTCTTTCATCAGCCTGTATCCTAGCCTGTGTTTTGTTGAGACAGGCTCTCACCCAGGCTGATGTTAACCTCATACCCCTCCTAGGACGCTTCACCTCCCAAGTGCTTGGATTTATAGGTATCCACTGTTACCCCTGGCTTTTCTCCACTTCTTGATCTTCCTGTGGGGTAGTTGGCTAGGCTTTGGGAGGACAGACTGGCCGATCCAGGGAAGCGCATTCATTTTCTTCAGAAGTAAGTGACATGGCCCTCTCATGATGTTTCAGCCAAAGAAAACAAATAGAATGTGGTGACAGGTGTGTGTAAGAGACTACGTAAACTAAACAGAGACAAGAACCCCATAAAGTGCCTGCCTTTACTTACCTATCTTTAGAATGTGTGCTACTTAGGCAGTATTGAGTAATTAGCTCACCCTCAGGCAGGTGTGTGTGTGTGTGTTTGTGTGTGTGTGTGTGTGTGTGTGTGTGTGTGTGTATTCATATGTATAGTGTAGACTCATATACCAATTACTTTCTGAGTGACTGCAATTAGCCATTTACTTTGGTAGACAGTTCTGTCCCTATTGAATGTAATACAAAAATGTAATGCAATTATCTCCCAGCAGTATTGTCTTTTCTGCTTCTATAGGAAGAAACTGAGGCTCAGAAAAGCAGCATGATCTGCTCTGCCCTATGGGGATTGTTTGTGAATGTGTGTGTTTCTACATACCTGTGAACATGCCTCTGCACCCATTTTCACATTTCTCATAGCTGGGTGACAGGTGGTGGCAGTCAACACAGCACCAGAGATGTTGTAGCCCGGCAACTGTTTCATCCTCATGCTGGACCGCATGGGTGTGGTGAATGCATTTCTGAAAATCTCTACTTGGGGGTTCATAAAAACTTTTCAGATGGGTTGTTTACTCCTCCCCTCCTTTAACTTTCCAGAGGGCTGTGTTTTGTCTCCCTAAGGAAGGATAAAAAGATGGGTGGTCTTCAGCAAAAATATGGGATACCAGATTACCTCTTAATGATAGATGCACACGAGGCTGGCTCTAAGGTCAGCAGCTCCAGCTGACGAGTGTAGGACTAAACCGTCACCAGTACTGCTTTTACAGAGACATTGCTGCATGAAGATTCTGAAACTAAAGGAATCTGTCTGGACATGAAGAAAAATGGAGCACATATGTGCGCATATTTATTGTAACCCAAGATTGTGGCTTTTAGCAGCTCCTGTTGTCCATAGTCTTTCAAGGCTGAGCTGGAGGCACATTCAATGCTTTGATCTGGTGATACAGACATAAACCGAAAGTCTCTAGGGCTGTGCCATGCATCATTATTTATTTTAGGGCTTCCTATGACACGGAGTATTGGATTTACAAGCAAGGACCATGAGCCTCTGTATCTATATTTGTAAAAATTTTAGTATATAATAAATGCTAGATACCTGCACATATAGGCACATATCTAACACATCTAAAAAAAATGTCAGAAGGGCACCTAATAGAGTCTGGGCAATAGTTTAGTTGGGTAAAGTGCTTGCCACAAGCGTGAGGACCTAAGCTTACTGCTACAACTCATATTAAAAGCCATGTGTGGCAGTAGTGCGTGCAATCCCAGCACTGAGGAGCCAGGGACAGGTGGGTCTTGGGGCTCTTTGGCTGGCCAGACTAGCCTAAATGTATACCTCAGGTTCCAATGTGAGATCTTGTCAAAAACCAAAACAAAATGAACACAGGTGGATGGCTCCTGAGGAACAACATCTCAGCTGAGTTCTGGGCTCCACATGTATATGTACACACATACCTATTTACCCCCAACATGGTCCCTCATCCACACATACACCTTAACACATATACATACTGCCTTGGTTTCTTTCCTATTGATGTGATGGAATACTCTGACAGAAACAACTCAAGGGACCAAGGATTTACTCTACCTCACAGCTCCAGGCTAAGGACCGTCCTGGCTGGGAAGTCACTTTGTCATAGTTAGAAACAGAGAGCCATGAATGAATGCTAGCACTCACCTCCCTTTTTTCATTTATAGAGTTAGGATCCTAACTAGGGAATGGTGCCACCCACAGAGGGCGGGTCTTCCCACCTCACTTCCCAAAACAGCACCCTAGGTATTCCCATTAACTTATCTCTCAGGCGAGTCTATATTTTGTCCCATTGGTAATTAACCCTGACTGTCACAAATGAACACCAAGGTGACCTAATAAAATAAGTTTTGTGTAAATAGCTTAGTATTCACAGTAAAGTGTTAGATGAAGAAACACTTGGAACTATTAAGTCACAAGGTCCAGGGCACAAAGATGATGGGAGATGGAACTGACAGTTGGATCAATTCCTAGTAAATGCTGAAGAGAATGAGAACTGCTAAAGTTTGTAACATAGCCCATTTGTGTGAAATCAGGACCCCAGTGGTATACTTGACAGCTAAGGTACGTTTCCATCCGCTGATGTGAACCAGTCTGTGGAATGTTGTTGAGTCTGTGTGATGAAGTCTTTCCTGAATGTCAAGAAGACAACGGTGAGTAGTATGGAGTCCACAGAGAAGCTTGGGTGTTCTCTAGAAATGAGAGGCATACACATGGTATTGTGAGAATGAAGAAGATACACATTTAATTCTAGGGGTTGGAGAAGAAGTTCACATCATACAGCCATAGGAGATCTCATTTTTTATTGGTGCAAAATGTTCTAAAACTGAATTAGAAGGTCCTGTGTTTGAGGATATCCTTAGAGCACAGGACATACTTAGTGGCCTTTTTAAAGAGAGGATGTGAGTGACTAAAGGAAGGGACTGGTCCCAGTCTGAATAGGAACAAATAATTGTCTGTGGTCACTTAATTGTATCCTGCAAGCAAATAAATTTAATGAGATATAAATTATACCTTTATAAAATTCCAAGAAATCAACTAGGAGCCTATCAAGATTTTGTTTAAGACAGATGGAGTATATGTCATTAAATATTTTGTTTTATGTTTGCGAGTAATTTGCTTGTTTGAATGTTTGTGTGCAACATACATGTAGTGCACACAGGTACCAGAAGAGGGAATCAGATCCCCTGGAAGTGGAGTCATGGACAATCAATTGCAAGCTGTTTTATGGGTACTGGGAATGGAATCCTGGTCTTCCAAAAGAGTAGCTGGTATTCTTAACTACTGAGCCATCTCTCTAGCTCCGTATCCATCAGGTTAAGCATCTGTAAAAGTCATCTCAGACTGTACTATTCTAAAATTAACTTGTATGGCTGCTTCATTCTTTGGCTTAGGGACTTAAGGAAGAAAAGAACACAAAGCTTTATGGCTCAGAGATTTACGAAGTCACTAAAGCGAAAACTTTCCACCCTGCTAGCTGAAATTAAGAGAAGTGTGACTTATGGATGCTTTTCAATGCATCTAGACTTCTTGTCAGCAATTTTGAATCTTCAGAACTTTCAGGGTATGTGATGAAATGATTAGTGCCAACAGCCTTAATACTGTGTACTGTATCCTAGTACTGCATACTGTATCCAAGGTTAGCCCTGGAAAGAAATGGTATTGCTTATCTATTCATTATACATTATCTGAGAGAAATAGAGTTTGGAGGTTTGTGAGTGTTATATATTAAAATAACATTTCATATCGTATTGAAGAGCTTGAGAGGCACTGAAAAAAATACAGTTCGCTTGAATTCCAGTTCAGAATATTAAGCCAGTTCTGCCTGGACAAATACTAAAATGCCAGGAGAAAGGCTTAGCTCCCAAAGAGAGATTTATCAGGTCATCACAAATTATTCACAAGAATTCAGGCTGGGCATTGGGGAGAGGACTTACTAGGTAGAGTGCTTGGTATGCAAGAATGAAGACCCAAGTTTGATCTTCAGCATCCATGTACCAAAGAGAGGTATGGAAACATACTCTTGTAAACCCAGAACTGGGGGAGCAGGGGCAGGAGGATCCTTGTGGTTGGCTGGATAGCCAGGCTAACTGAAACTGTGCACTTCAAGTTCAGTGAGGAAACCCTAATCTTAAAATGAGAAACATTTAGCCTCTGGCTTATACACACATGCACAGCCCCTTACCCCCACACTCTCAGCTGGGTTCCTTGGTCTGAGCTTCTGTAGAAAATAGAAACGTGATAAGCCTGTTCTGATCCTACAACCTTTCAGCTTTTGGTAACCAAATCTTTAAACATGTATTTATTATTCATTCATTCACTCACTCATTCATTCATATAGGTGTGTGCCTATATGAGTTTATGTGTGCCAGATATGTACAGGTGCCCATGGTGGCCAGAAGAGGGCACCAGATCCCCTGGAACTGAAGCTATAGGCAGTGTAAGCTGCTGTATGAATGCTAGGTGGCCAATCTGGATCCTCTGCAGAAGCAGCAAGTCTTCCTAACCCCTGAGTCATCCATACAGTCCCTGAATGAATCCTCTTAACTCTCAGTTTTCCATTAGTAAAATGTCCATATTCTGGAAATATGTCAGAGGATTATATTGATATTTTCCTTTCCTTTTCTTTTTCTTTCTTTTAGAAACACTACTTATGGATAGAGCCTAGCCAAAACTCAGTGTCCCCAAATCATTGGCAGTGAATGAAAATAGTTTCGGTGCCCATGACGTCTTCTGTTGGATTTATGTGGTGCATTTTGTTAGAATGCTCTAGTAGGTGAGCTCTTTGGGGGAGCGCAGTTGTGATCTGTGTTGGTAGCACAGAGCACAGTGCCAGGCATATGGTCACTGCTCTATAAAATTACCTTGACCCATTGAGCCAAATGGTATTTGTGTGGATGAGAGAAGCAATGTACAGAGACAGTGAGCACCACGGAAGCAGCAGAGCTTTGATGGAACCCGGTAAATATGGCCTCCCCATTGAAAGTATTCAGTCCACTAGGAACACAGAATGAAGGTAGTGTTAAAAAAAAACAAAGAAAGGCAGAATTATAAAACACCATATGCTCTAGCTCAGGAAGTAACTTGTTGGTTTCACTGTGTAGGCGAAACTAGTTTGGAACATGCAGTGTAGCCCAGGCTGATTTTAAATTCAAGACGGTCTTCATGTCACAGATCTCTGAAGTGCTGAGATTACAGGTGTGAGCCTTTCAGGAACTCTTGTTTGTAGCTGGAGTTCATGCCTGATTGAATCCTGCTTTGCCATGGAGCCTGCTGGTCAAAACTTTACCTCAGAGCTCTGAGGACTTTGCCTTTCCCATGCTTCTTCTGCCTTACCTCTGAGGCTTATGGCTGAATCCATCCAATGGCATCACTGCTGCACATTTGTGGATTCCAGCGCTTAATGATGTGACCAGCACATATGGGGATGTTGGTGGGCCTTGAGTGACTGAGAGTAGAAAGCGGTCTTTGTTTGAATAAGAACCAATAGTTGTTGGTTGTCAACATGTTTATCTGCATGGAAGCCCCCTGAAAACAATGTTGGACACTGGCTGGAGTCTATCTTCTGGAGTTCCAAGCTCAGATCTATGGTTTTCTATCACCACACCCCTGGTGAAATGTTTTGTAATGCAGTGGCATGATGTGCCAGGATAACAGGACCATATTGAGGCATCTTCCCCTGACCCCCAGGTACCAACCGTATGACGGGGCTAGTATAAAATGAAGTTTATTTTGGGGTATGAGAGAAAGGTTGAGAGAGGAGTAGAGCTGAGAAAGAGAGGGAAGAGAGAGAGAGAGAGAGAGAGAGAGAGAGAGAGAGAGAGAGAGAGAGAGACAAACTGCCAAACAGTCCTTCTATAGCAAGCCAGGCTTGTACCTGGCTGTTGCTAGGTAACTCTTGGGTGGAGCCTAGAAGAAATGCTAACACCTACGTAATGTATTTCATCACTCTGTGGCTTTGTGTCCTTGCCTGGAAAATGAGTATTAATATTATTTGCTCTATTGAGGTGGTGGGAGGGCTGCATTCATCCATGTATGTGCCTTGCACATGCCCACCGCATCACTGGAAAAGACGCTCTGTCACCTCTGCTCCCACAGCCCACACAACCTCTGGCTCTCACATTGGGGAAGAGACTATTACCTTTGATTTGAAGGAGGTAATCGGAGCCACTGAGGTGTGAATAATCTCCCATGCTAATAGCCCTCCGATTTTAACCCAGAAGACACATGGGCTGACATACGTTTTGGCAAGTTCAAAGCTTCAGGACAGTGGGATAAGGGCAAACCATGAATACTATAGACATTTAGAAGGCAAATTAAGTTTGGGGGTCATTTGCATAATGCTTTAGAGCTATGGGAAGCTGACATCTCTAGGTTAATAGTTGAGTGACGCTCTGGGCCAGGCACGGTGACTGTCATCTCCAAATATTTCTCGTGCTGTCAGTCATCTTTGAGTGCATTGGCAATAATTTGTTCTGTGCTCCCCTTGCTAACCCTCATCCATTTCCTTGTTTAGACCCAGCAGAGGAGCTTGGGTGTGTTGTGTAACCCTGCTCTCTGCTGGTTGTAACACGTACTACAGTAAGGAAGAAACCCACCCCAAACCAGCTGTCCCCAACCAACCAGAAAAACAAGGCCAACATCACACTGTGAGCAAGATGCTGTAAGGAGACCATAATGTTGGGTGCCTCGGTAGTATTCAGGAGGGAGTTTTCTGAAAATTATGTACCGGTGTGAGGAGATAGTTTTATTTTAAAAAAGCAGAGATCAGTTGGAAGGGGTGCTTGTGCTTCTAACAATCTCCAAGATTTCAGGAATTTCGGAAAAGCTAACAATTCATCCTCCTGATTAATTGTCACTCCTCTGAATGGAAAAATTCCTGAGTATAAAAAAAAAGGTGTTTTATGAGAATCCTACTTTCTGATTTGGAAGCCTGTGAGCATTTGTTTTTATTGTATTGGGGTGTGTGTGTGTGTGTGTGTAGATGTGCCTGCTGCACCATGCATGTGGAGTTCAGTGGACAATGTTTAAGAGTTAGTTTTCTCCTTTTACCTTCCAAGGCCAGAATCGGCCAGAATAACAGGGCAAATGCCTTTGTCCTCTGAACCATCTTGCATACTACCCCATGGGCAAAATGGATCAAAAAGGCCTGAGAGCATATAAAGAGTAAATAACAGATTTGAAAGTGCATTTGCTTTAAGAGACAGATGGTGAAGGTGGGCCAGGCCTCAAATAGCCATGGGATGTCATTATCATGTCAAGAAGGGGGCAGTTCAGAGTGGAGCCTGTGTTGTGACATTGGTCTTGCTTATTGACTCTTAGTGACTCTTGTCAGACACCAGAGATCCTCAAGAACAGGGCATTGGCTGACATGTTGGCTTTATTATCTGTTTTATCCGATATTAAGTCATATTTCCTCATATACACAAGATGATAATACTGTAATACATTTATACTTTATTAAAGCTCTGTTGACCATCTCTGAGTCATATCTACAGTTTACATTTGAGAGGTCCTTTATGCTTGTGAATATATTCTTGCAATATGTGTGTGTGTGTGTGTGTGTATGTGTGTGTGAGTTGAGAGAGTCTCACATAGCCCATGTTGGCCTCTGACTTGCTATGTAGCCAAGATGAACTTCCTGCTTCTACCTCCTAGGTGCTAGGTTTATTGTTGTGCACATACATAGCATAGAAGAATGCTTGTAGGCTGGACATTATCCACATGGAGTGACTGACCATAGAGTTAAATAACTCCCTATGGCAGGACAGTACATGGTTCCACATTGTGCCTTGTGATGATGAATGTCCTATGAAAGCTTCTGAAAGTGGAATATTTGCATACATTCTTAATGCAGTTTTGTAGACAGGGTCTCTCTGTGTAACCTAGGTTGGGTCTTGAACTATTAACTGTAACTTTAATTTTTTCAAATGCCTAATTTTTAATGATGGTTCTTAAATGCTTCAACCTGACTTGTAGCCCGCCCCACCACTCCCAAGAGGTAGTGGAAAAGAAAGGATGGGAGGAGGGGGGAAGTGGACCTGCTTAGAAAGGTTCTTTGGAGCAACTCCCATCTGTGTTGTCTGTGAATCAGCAGTTCAGTTCACAGGTTAGCAGCCACAGTGAGATTTGCTTGACACTTTAACATGCACCAGCAGTCCAGTTCTGTAAACTCAGGTTAGCAACAGCAGTGACATGACCTAGCAGAGACTCAAGTCTCAGCCTGGGCTCAAGTCAGCAGGAGAGACCAGGAGCAATGTCAGAAGAGACCCACAAGCATTACACAGCTAGCTGTACCAGCAAGCCAAGCTCTGTCTTAGTCACTCCATGGAGTCTTGCCTCAGCACATGCATCCAATCAGCCTTCGGAAGCAGCAAGAAACTACAGCACACCACCAGAAGTTTTTTGGTGTGTTTCTCTCTATGGAGTTCGAACAAATGCAGCTCAACTATGCAGTATAAGGTAGACCAATACATGCGTGTCCTTGGCAAAAAAAAATCTTTCATCACATGTCCTTTCATGTGTTTGCTTTGGCAGAATATCCTCTTTCCTTGTCTGCTTCAGTGAAACATTCCGTCATGAGTCAGTCTTAGCCTTTCACACCTGTGTCCACTTTAACAAAATGTTCTTTCATTAACAGAGGGTTGTATTTGAACTTGATATTCTGGGGTTCTTTATCCTTTTTGAACCTTTCTTTTGCACAAAGAAGCTTCTCTGATGAGGCCTGAGAGCTGTATTCATCCGTGTGCAGAGACACACATCTAGAAGGCAATTTGATACCATATGCAGTTCTTGTCCAGATTTCCAGTACCAGGCATGCATTTCCTCCCTAGAAAGGGGCCTTAAATCCAAGTGAAGAGGGGTTGGTTCTCATAACATTCACCCCACTAGTGTATCCACTATTGTGTCTGCACACACATATTTTTAAATTTGGATTTTATTTATTCATTTCATGTATCTATCTGCATGTGTACCTGAATGCCAGAGGAGGGCATGAGATCCCAGTATAGATGCTTGTGAGATACCATGTGGTTACTGGGAATTGAACTCAGGATCTCTGGAAGAACAGACCACTTAACAGACCTCTTAACCACTGAGCCATCTCTCCAGCCCCTCACCACTGCTTCTTGTTAGGCCAAAAGTCATCATAGTTTTCAAGGTTCCCAACTGGGTATGATTGGTGATGACTCTTCTCCCCAAAGCCTTCATAATACTATGACAGTGTTATGAACACAAAGCCAGTACTATGACAGTGAGTAAGGAGAAACTTCCTGGTCAGTCCAAGATTGATTTCTCCATGTCCTGTAGCCAAGGGTAATGTCTTTAGCAATAGGGTTTTGCCACTTGAGTTCTGGTGAGTAAAAGGAAAATGGCAATAGCCTGTACCATATTGTGTGCCTTTGGGACACTCCTGACAAACAACTCTAAAGGCATCAGCTCACACCTGGTCCTGGACTTTATATTTACCAATCTATGTTTCTTTAGGATAACATCATCCCCCATGTATAATGAGTTAAGTCACTCATTCATATATACATACATATATATATATATATATATATATATATATATATATATTTTCAATCTTTCTTTTGTTCTTTTCATTCCAATGCCTGCTATAGATTCTTCACTCTTAGGAATTCCTGAGACAGTTCTGGTTGACTTCAACTCTTTCTCTGAGGAACAGTAGTAGTAACTCTGGACCATGGCTCAACAGTATGCTCAAAAGAGTTTAATATTTACCTCTCTCCAGAGAAGTGAGAGAGACACTCATATGCCTAGTTTTTCATGGTAAAAATCATTCCAGCTTGGCCAGTTTCCAGCTGCCAGATTGAAAGTAAAGTCAAGAATAGCTAGAACTAGCCGCCTTCTGCCCACCCCTGTGTGTAGCTAGCCAGCCTGTACTTTTGCCAAGAATTCGGTAAAGTCTAGGAAGCAGTCACTGTTTCCATTTATCTTTGCTTTATCCCCTTTGTCACAGCCTTGAAAAGAATCGGTTTTCTGGTTGCTTCTTCTTGTTGTATTATTTGGGTCAAGGTTTTGATATAGTTCAGGCTAACCTGGAACTCATGATCTTCTGACTCAGCCTCCTAAGCACTGATATTACAGGCAATCCCCATGGTGTCTTATGAAAAGAAAACAGTTGTAAATTCAGGCGAATTAAACAAGAAAATTCCACTGTCATTGCCCCATCCTGGGAATCTTCTACATCTAGCTGCAGAAACCCTAGCCCCCCTCCCCCAAGCATCTACCTCTAGGGTATTTAACCTAGGACCTCCTGCATGCAGGCCAAGTGCTCTAGCACTGAGTTCCATCCCCCAGTATTGCTCCTTGTATTCCCAACTGAAGAGACTCCATATGTTCCACACAGACACACACGGTACTTTCCCTTGATTACTTGAGAACAGTGTTAACATGCAAACATCTTATTGTGGGAACAGCTGATATCTGCATTTATGGAAGCAGAGATGATTTCTCCAGCCTCTTTTCTGTGTAAATTGTGGGAAGCGCAGCCAGCTTTGGATGTCTGAGTCATGCTGCTGTATGAAGAACTGTGTTTTCAATGCTAACTACACCAAGGCAAATTTCTTAGCTTATCAGCTACTGTTCAGTTATTATTACTTTTCTAAAACAAATATTTTCCGAGTATCTCTGTGTATATAAGGTCCTATTGTGCTTTGCAGTTTTTGTTTCTGGGATCAGACACTATCAGAGGTACAAGCCTTTTTGGCTTAAGGGAATCTAAGGGAGTGGCTGAAGCAAAGAACATGGAGGAACTCTGGTTACTGGCTTGCTGGCTCAGTCTGCTTTCTTATATACCTCAAGACCACCTGCCCAGCAGGTGGCATCACCCACAGTGGTCTGGGCCATCTCACATGAACTATTAACCAAGAAAATCCCCCACAGGCCAATCTGATGGAGGCAATCTCTCATATAAGGTTCCCTTTGACCAGGTGTTTGTATTAAGTTGACAAAAACTAACCAGCACCAGTTTCTACTATGTGCAGGGATGGCTAAGAGGTTGGCCACTATGAAGTGTCAGACACAGCATTTCTTGGCACCAACCACTGGGTTAAGCCATTTTCACACCTACTGTGTGGTTTAGTCTCCATAAAAAGCTGGTATATGAAGTTAATTTCATCACCATCCTATGAAGAAGGAAATGTGTTTAGGACCAAATGCATCTCTTCTGCTGAGTCTCCACCCCATTTCTCTCCCAGTACAGACAATAAGACTCATTTATCTCTTATCCATGTTGCAGGAGGCTAGATGTCCTTTATTAAGGGCCAGTGTGGTCCATTCTTGATGTAGGCTCTCTTCCTATTTTGATGATATCCAGCTTGCCACATCTTTGAGTGCCTGAGTTTGAAAGGAGCTGCAGAATGCTGTGTAGCTCTGTCTTCACTTCCTCTTCCTATTAGAATATCTGATCCTATCAGATTAGGGCCAAACTTTTATGATTTCATGTAATTTTATTTATCTCCTGGTTTAGCTACTCTTCTGTTGCTGTGATTAAAAAAAACTCTGATAAAAATCAAGTTATGGAAAAAAGGATTCATTTTAGCTTACAGTCCAGATGGGGGCAACTGTCCACCAAGGCCGAAAAGGCATAGCAGCAGACGCTTGAGGCCAGTAACTAGGAAGCAGACTGATCACATTTTATCTGCATATAGAAAACTGAGAGAGACAAAGACAAAGACAGACAAAGAGACACAGAGATACACAAAGACAGAGACACAGAGAGACAGAGACAGAGATAGACAAAATGAAACAAACACAGAGACAGAGACACAGAGAGACAGAGAGAGAACGAGAGAGGGGCAGGCAGGCAGACAGAGACAGAGAGAGGGTGGAGGAGAGGAGACAGGTTACAAAATCTCAAGGCCCACTCCCAGTGACATAGTCCCCCCAGCAAGGCTCCTTTCCTAAAAGTTCCATACCCTTACATAACAGTGCTACCAACTGAGATCAAGTGCTCAAACACAGGAGCCTATGAGGGACACTCATCTTCAAGCCAGAACCTCTCCTGAAGATCCTGTTCTCAGGGAACATCCTCACAGGCAGCCACACAGAGGGGTAAGTCTTCAACAAGGGTCTTGGGAGGATACAGTTCTCCACACAGTGTCCTCGAATGTTCTCCCTCCTGTTCAGTGTTTTCAACTTTATAGTTATCTGGGGGCATATGTCAGAACCGGTCTCCACCCTCTGTCATCACATCACATCACAGGGGACTCTAGTAAGAAGACTGGCAGGTTTTAATCTCACGTCGGTGGATAGCAGTAAAATCAGTATACTTATTGACACCTGAATGCGATATGGAAGATGCCAGACTGAAAAAGCCATGAGAAAAGCGATTCAGTTTATGTGAAATGCTGAAAAAACTTAGGCCACAGGATGGAAAGCACACACGTGTGTGTGTGTGTGTGTGTGTGTGTGTGTGTGTGTGTGTGTGTGGTCTTTTGATCTTTTGGGGTAGAGTTTAGAGTCAGAGGATGGAAGGATTGTAGTCGTGTCAGAGAGAACCTGGTAGGTGAGGAATGTGACTGGACTCCTGCTACAGTGATACACAACTCCATGTGTCTGTCCAAACTAGAAATATACTAGTATAAAGCCTTTTAAAAAAAGTATGGTGGTTTTACCCAGGCCCTGGGATCCCTGACATGCCTGTGATATCATAGGAAGTCTGTGATTCACAAGTGACATCCACCATCCACCCAGTGACCGTCCTGTATGCACTTTTCAGGACTTTTTCATATCTTCTAGTAGCCAGTTGGGTGAATACAGTTTTGGCTTTCCAAATCTTCATTCATTTTTGTATCCAGGCAACAGAAGTAGTACTGAGGAATTTCTTTTTACAACAAAAGATTTATTGCATGATGCTTATGTAGGATCAGTGCGAGCTTGGGATTCCTGAGCAAATATTGTTTTGTGTTAAATGTCAGGTCTTCCTTCAGTGACACAGTGTGGATTAGAATCTGATGCTTTCTGTTTAATGATGGCATCTTGTTTAGATAAGCACATCACAGAGTGAAAATATCTCAACTGTGCACACAAGGGGCTGGAGAGATGGCTCAGTGGCTAAAAGTACTGGTTGCTCTTCCAGAAGACACAAGTTCAACTCTCAGCATCCACGTGGTAGCTCACAACTGTCTGGAACTCCAGACATGGGGGAAAGAGAATCTGATGCCCTCTGTTGGCCTCCATCAACACTGCACCTACATGGCTCAGACAGATGCCATACATGCAAAACAAAACAAAACAACAAAACAAAACCAAGAAAACAAAACAACAAAAAAAAAATCCGACAAAACAACAGTAACAACAAACCAACCCACACATATACATACAATAAAAATAAAGGGAAAATATATCAGAATTTTTTCATCTTGATTCTCAACATAATGGGAGGCACACCTCTCATTAACTGAATTTGAGCAGCACCATTGTATGGTCTGGGGTTATATATTTAATTTAAAAAATCAGAAAGCAAGCAGAGTAGTATCTTCTCTCTGTGCTTCCTGAATGCGGATGTAATATGATTACATCACATCCTGCCTGCCTCCATACTTTTCCTGATAAGATGCACTGTACTTTCAAATTGTGAGTCAAAACAAACCCCTCCTTCCTTAAGTTACATTTGTCAGGTGATTTTGCCATAGCAACAACACAAGTAACTAAGGCAGTATGAAATACAACTAACACATCTGAACAGCACACTCTACTACAGAGGATGAGGTGTTTACTCTCGAGGTGGTGGTATGGCCACTTGGGAACTGCTCACACCCAATGCTCACCATCACGAGAAAGTATCATACAGCATGTCACTCACTAGCCTGGTTAAAGACCAGAATTCAAAATCTGAAACATGGTTTCTATGGAGTCACGTATTACTTTCATATTATAAAATTGAAGATTGATAGGAGGTGGTAATCCTAGAACATGGGAAGGCAGATATCTGTGAGTTTGAGGCCAGCCTGGTCAATATAGTAAGTTCCAAGACAGCCAAATCTACACAGAGAAACCTTGTGTCTTAGTTAGAGTTTTATTGCTGTGAAAAGACACCATGACTAAAGCAAGTCTTATAAGGGAAAAAATTTAATTGGGGGTGGATTACAGTTTCAGAGGTTTAGTCCATCAGCATCATGGCAGGAAGCATGGCAGCATGCAAGCAGACATGGTGCTGGAGGGAATGAGAGTTCTACATCTTGAAAGGAGACTCTGATTCCACACTGGGTGGAGCTTGAATATATATATATATATATATATATACACACACACACACATATACATATCAAAGCCTACCTCCAACAGTGACACACCTCCTCTACCAAGGCCACACCTCCTCCATCAAGGCCACACCTCCTCCAATAAGGCCACATCTCTTAGCAGTGCCACTTCCCATGGGCCAAGCACATTCAAACCACCACCACACCCTGTCTCAAAACCAAAACCAAAACCAAAACCCAAACCCAAAAACAAACCAAGAACCCAAAACAAAACTAAAAAGTCAAAACAACAACAGCAACATCAACAACAACAAACCAGAACACTCACATAAATCAAACTAAATACAATTGAAGATTAGTAATTTGGTTTATTCTAAGTTATGTACCTTTTGTAGTACTTAACAGAAGTCCCACTTGCAACTCTGTTAGCTCATGTAATCTCAACGAGCATGCTCAACATCGAATGAAGTATGCATTTGTCTGGGTCCCTCACATCTTCACACTCATTCGGCCACATATATACTTATGAAATAACTATTCGAATGGGCATATAATAACATTGTCTTAAGTCAGTCCTGCATAGAATTGCAAGGCTGGGGAGTACAGTCCTGTTTGGAAGGAGAAAATAAAGTGGGAAGCTTGGGAAGTTTCCAACAAATATCTGCTCTAGTCCTCTAGAGCTGACCCAGAAGTAAGTCACCAGCCAACAATATGTTTCCTATTATCTGTGTGTGCACTGTCAACAGCTTCTATTGGTAAGGCCCAGCTGGGCTGGGAAGGTGTCTTTTGAGTGTCTGCGGTCAGGCTCTGGGAGAGCAGTCTCAAGTCTTTTTCTGAGCATCATCACTTTCTCAGTGACAGTAGAGAGCCAGGGCTGGCATGTGGCTGCATGAGGGTGTTTGAGGGGCCTGCCCCTTCAGCTGAAGCAGCATCCAAACTCACAAGATCTCACTTTTCTTGCTAAACCCACAAGCGTACAAAGCCGCCCATGGGTATAATCCTGGGGAGAATGGAAAGAAGAGATTTGTGGTCACATGGGTACAACAATGAGAATAAACATTTATTTAGTGTGTGTGTGTGTGTTTTTTTTTTTACATCATGTATTTATGGGATTTTAAAGCAAACTATGTGGAGACTGTTGAACCCTGAAATGCAGAGACACCACTCATGCCACGCACACCAAGTCCAAACATACCCATGTGGTGTCTGCTGCAACTCTGGGCTCTACTTAGCACTAGGAATGGAGTGTCTGATTCTCAACTCTGAACATGTGATGGAGACAGGTCATTGTTCCCCAATTGATGATGATGATGGTGGTGGTGGTGGTGGTGGTGGTGGTGGTGGTGGTGGTGGTGGTGGTGGTGTGATTCTTCCTCTATCTTCCCCCACCCCACCTCCCCTGTAACTTTTACACCTGAGTTAATGTATAGCTCTTCTCTTAAGTTCTGTACTCTCCCATGCCCCAACCCAGAATAATGAATGCACACATGTGTGTGTTGTGCTAATCATTTGCAAACAAAGCCAAGAGGTAGAAAGCAACCTTACACAACAACCAACCACCATAAATACTGCAACACACACACACACACACACACACACATATATATGGCTATAGCTTTAAAAAATGCCTGTTTGCAATGGTGTTATTCTGGATCTGTTGAGGTCAGTGAAATTACTTCCTACCTTGTAAAATCTTCTAAAGACTTCCTTAGAGTATCCCTGATTCCTTTCCTGTACTGATCAACAGACACAGAACAAAATGCTTTGCCAGAAACAGGCACGACTAACAGATCACAGATTCAGACTCATGCAACAGACAGGTCACAGACAAGCAGTGACCACAAACTACATACCGATGGTAGCTATAGGGAGAGGAGTAGTGAGCTCACATTTGGACTCTCTTTTGGCCAAACCTCTGTAAAAGGAAGAGGCTTCATTTTCACTCCTAATGTGACATTGATAAGTTCTCCAAGGTTATCTTTAATGTGCTATTGACACACACTACTCCATCGCATACGTATAACACATTTCCTTTATCTGTTCATCTGTTGCCAGATGCTTGGGCTCATTACGCAGCCTGGATGCCACCATGAGTGGTGAGTACTACATGCTTCTAAAGGAGTGGGCGTGGCTTCCCCTTTTCCTCCTTTTGGACTTGGGTGTGAGCAAGATGACTGGATCTGGGTTTGGAACAAGCAAAACACAAAGTACTCAGGTTCTTTGATGAGTATGAGACCATCACACAAGTCTCAGGCCAGTTGAATGCACACAACAAGAATATATATATATATATATATATATATATATATATATATATATATAAAATTTATTTTACATATATTTATTTTACATATATGAGTGCTCTATCTGCATGTACACCTGCATGCCAGAAGAGAGCATAAGATCCCATTACAAATGGTTGTGAACCACCATGTGGTTGCTGGGAATTGAACTCAGGATCTCTGGAAGAGGAGCCAGTGCTCTTAACCACTGAGCCATCTCTCCAGCCCTGGAAAGAAATATCTTAACACTAGTCATTCTGATGGTACTTTTCAGTCCCTTTCAGCCAATCCTCATAACCAAAATGACTAGTGCTTAGAACACTGTCTGCCCTACAGCTGATTCACCGAGGGAAAGTTTGACCCCGACTAACTTATAACCTGCTGTGTGATTGGTTAGGATTGTCAGCTTTGGAGGAATCACATAGAAGATGAATCTCTGGGCATGCCTGTGAGGAAGTTTCTAGACTGGGTTGCATGAGGCGGGAAGACCAAACTTAAATGTGGACAGGTGTCCTGGACTGAGTAAAAGCAGAAAGTAACCTGAGCATCAATCAGCCTTGATCTCCCTCTGCTTCCTGACTGGGAACACAATGTGATCCGTTCCATCACGCTCCTGGTGAGATACCTCCTCACCGTGAGGGACTTCGCCTTCAGACTGTGAGCCAAAGTAAACCCCTCCTTCCACAAGTTGCTCTTGTTGGGCCATTTTGTCACAGCAGTGAGAGAAATAGTTCACTCACAAAGGTCACCGTTATTTTACAGTTATGGAAAGTAAGTCTGAAGTCATATATATTCCAAGTAGTGAGACTTGGGTTTGATCTTGGCCTATCTGATATCACAGTTCATGTTCCTGTTTTAATAGAATATCTTTACTTACTCTTTGACAAGTACGTACATGTAATCGATGCATTTCGATTATATGTAACCCTACCTCCTCTTCTATTCCCCCAGGTACCCTAGACACATCCCCTTCCCCCATTACGCCCTCTTCTTTAAAAATTTATTTATTTATTTATTTATTTATTTATTTATTTATTTATTGTATGCGAGTACACTGTCACTCTCTTTAGACACACCAGGAGAGGGCATTGATCTCATTACAGATGGTTGTGAGCCATCATGTGGTTGCTGGGAATTGAACTCAGGACCTTTGGAAGAACAGTCAGTGCTCTTAACCGCTGAACCATCTTTCCAGCCCATCCTCTCCCTTTTTTTGATCAATAATTCACTGAGTTCAATTAGTGTTGCCTGTTGACTGGTCCTGTTAAATTTATCTTGTGAGCTTAGCCACGGCTGCAGTGATGGTTCCCATTCTTAACCTCCGAGGTGGTTGGATAATATAAATATTTCTGGCAAAGCTTGTGCCTAGTGGAGCCCACTGAGAAAGTTAGCTGAGATCAAACCAAGAGTGCCATGCTGAGAAGGTAACTTCTTTTAGAAATTGCTGTCCAACTAACCAAGTGTGAACCATCTGAAGAATATGGATTACATTTTCACTAAAATATTTATAGGCTTTCAACAGTTGAGGGTAAAGTACATGCCTATTCCACACTCTTTGAGCTTTTTAGAAGGGCCTAATCATTGGACGTGGGTGTTGATCAGCTCAAACACCTACAGGGGCATCTACTTGTGAGGAATCAAATAGTGAAGTGTGTCTAGAATAACTCTGGCAAACTTTCAGATGAACAGGGGGCTGAAGTTCAGTACTTTTTTCAAGCTCCTGGGAACAGGTGTGTTGGTACGTCCAAATCTAACATCCTGTTGTAGCCAACTGTAGTACAACATCCTGTTGTAGCCAACTCAGCATCTGGTTAACAGAATATTGTTTCTGTCTCTATTCTGGAGCTGAACATTAAAAAAAATCTCCTGTGAGCCTTTATAAGCTTGGGCCAACAATCTTGAGTCAGATGAAATAGAAAAATTCATTTGTATCCAAGGCAACAGAAGTCTCCAAAGATTTCATCCCAAGTCTTGTTAGGCTTTGATAGGTTATTTATTTATTCACACAGTTGTTCACAAGCAAACATTTGCTAAATGATGTTTACCAAGAACGGGACTCGAGGCAAGTTGTTTCATGTTCATCTGTCCTTGGTTTTGACAACACATCTTGGAGAGGTGAGGAGGGACCTGGACATTGCAAATGACTGAAACTGATAGTAGCGGTTCTTATCACTGGAACACAGCATAATCACTGTATTCAAAGTTCTATGAAAAAAAAAAAACATGGAGTTAGAAAACACAGGCCCAGTAGTAGCCTGCATGCCCTTTGCTTGTCTGGAAAGATGTGACTACTTACAGAACGTATGTATTTAGGCCCTGGTGTTTTCTAGATGCTTTATTAGGTATTGAGCATTACATAGTTAAATAAACAACTGATGCTATGCTTCAAGACTTTCTTTAGATTCTAGAGCACTGTAGTCCAATAAAAAATAAAATAAGAGGGGCTATAGAGGGGGTTCAGTGGTTGAGAGGGCTTGCTGTTCCTTCAGAGGCTATGAGTTCAGTTTCCAGAACCCACATTAGATGGCTCACAGTTGCTTGTAACTCCAGCTTTAAGAGATCAGATGCCTTCTTTTGGCTTCTATGGACATATGCACTCATGTGCGCGTGTGTGCGTGCATACATACACACACACACAGATACATACATACCTGGGTACACACACATACATATACACACACAAATGCACATTAAAAGTCAATCTTATTACCATTAAGGAAGCTAACTATTAGCTTTTTAATTAAAATTAATGGTTTCATTTCTTCGGTTGTATTAACAGTACAACATGTCCTCAATACCATGTGTGACAAGGGGTCACCATATTGGAAATGTAGGTCTGGAGAAGGTAATTACCATTAAACAACCACAGACATAAAAAGATCAGCTGCAAAACCAGAGAGCTTTGAAGGAGTGCTGCTCATGGTTATGAGACATAGGACCAGGCTTTACATCTGGTTGGAGAGATCCAGACTCTTTTTGGTGAAGAGGAATGGATGTTTTGACTGAGGTCTAAAAATGACCAAAAATTTCTCAAATGAAAGAGGCCAAGCTGAAAGATCATGTGCAAAGGCCCTGTGGCAGGAGAGAGTTGCAATTTGAGAAAGAACAGCAGAAAGTAAATATAGTTGGACTTGAAAGAAACCAGGAACAGAGAAAATACTGCTACTGAGAGATTGACATAGTACAAGACATTCAAAGACCAATCCATCAAGACTCAAATCTTTATCATGATCCAGGACATGGGGGAAGTTACTAAATGATTTTAAGCAAAGTAGACATGTGATTGGGCTTGCATATTAAAACGAAATCACTCCTCCCATCTCTTTTTTTGTTCTCTGAGTCTTCAATACTCTGAGTGTCCAAGAGGCAAAACTACTTAAATGAAGGTGACCTTGGTGCTCAAATCTGTAACCCTAGCATTTCTGAGGCTAAGGCGGGAGAATCATGATGAGTTTGAAGTCAGTTTGGGCTACAGGGTGGGTGAGACTATCTCAAACCAAAATACAGAGGAGGAGGATAAGTGAAGGGAGAGCAGGGAGAGGGAGAGTTGGGGAGGAAGGGAAAAAAGGAAAGAGGAAAGGGGAAGGGAAGGAGGGAGGGAAGGAGGGAAGAAGGAAAGTTAGTCTTTTCCTATCTCAGGATTCAAGATTAGAGGGCTTAATTTACAGGATAACCCAGGTTAATTTACAGGATAAGCTGAGAGGTGGTAGCTCTGGATCCCTAGAAACTAGATGGCGTGAGCCCCACCTTTCACATGCACAGGAAATAGGGCTTCATACCATATCTGTGGATCACATTCCCGAGAAATGTATGACACAGGATTATAAAACAATGTCAGCAGACAGGAAGTGACCAGGTGTGGGGTCTAAGGAGCAAATCACAGCATTCATCTATGAAGCTTTAGGCAAGCTTTCAAACACCTTACTGACTCAATTTCCTTATCAAATAAGAATGACAACTCATTTTTTTTATTTATAAAAATGCATTCCTTTATTTTCTCTGTATGTGCACCCTGTCTTCATGCACACCAGAAGAGGGCATCAGATCCCTTTACAGATGGTCCTGAGCCACTATGCAGTTGCTGGGAATTGAACTCAGGACCTGTGGAAGAGCAGCCAGTGCTCTTAATCACTGAGCCGTCTCTGCAATCACTGAGCTGTCTCTTCAGCCCAGACAAACAATTCTCATTGTTATGAAAGTCACTGGCAGAGTCTGGTGCCTGGCTACTTTCCAACTCTGTTCTTGTATTTGATCCCATTACGGTATTTAATGGAAAGAGAGTGTATCATAATTTTTGCATGCCTTTTTGTTGTGTTTTTTTTTTTTTTTTTTTGAGACAAAGTCTCAAGTATCCTAGAATGACCCGGCCCTGCTGACCCCTCTTGTTTCCATTAGTTGAGGGCTGCATCACCAGTATGCTGCACCACGCCTGGTTTATGTATACTGGGGATCGGACCAAGAGCTTTGTTCATATTAGGCAAGAAAGCCATCAAGTCAAACTACATCTCCAGCCTCTGCCAATTTCTTAAGACTCTATGTTTTGCGCTGGCATAGGGTAAGTCTCGGGTGTTGCTCGATAATTTTTACATACGTATTGGGCACAGGAAGAAGAGACAAAGCCATCTCAGATGGGAAAAACTCATGAAGCAAGGAGTTAGAGATGAGAGCACAAGAAGGAAGTTTATTAGGAATAGTCCTGGTTCTGTTTTTCACATCTCAAAATGCACTGAAGACAGTCTCCCTTTCCCCGCCCCCCTATCCCAGGATTCTGTTTTGTGATTTCTTTGTTTGTTTGTTGAGATAGGGTCCTACTCTCTCATCCAGGCTTGCTTGGAACTCCTTATAGCCCAAGATGATTTCAAGCTTGCAGCAACCTTTCAGCCTCAGCAGCCCAGACTTGCCAAAATTATGGCAATCCTCCCCCCAGCCTCCCATGTATCCTCTAAGAGTTCTAAAGGCTGAAATCGAGGACATCTACCTGTATTCTACTCAACCCACCACCAATTTTAACACAAGCCACCTAAGGAGCTTAAGATGCAGTCTGATGATCAGGTCTGTGGTAGCAATCGAGACTTTGTGTTTCTGGAATGTTCCCAGTGTAGTGAAGCTCTTGGTCCCAGAAAAGTCCAGTGTATGTACATAAAGATCTGATCACAGATGCTTATGAGAGCTTTATTTGTAGACGCATTGCGCTAGAAGTAAAGAGAATATGCTTTGATATAGCTCATATAGTTCTAGCATAGTTCCATTATACAGATATGTTAGAGTCTACCCGTAACTCAGATCTATTCTTCTACAGGACGCTTGGTTACTACCAAGTCTCGACAGTCATAAACAAAACTGCTTGCTCTAGAGGGTCATCCTGGAGTGTAAGAATCATGGAATAGGAGGATAAGAGCCGCCATTAGCGTTATAGAGGCTGGGGCTACTATCAAGATCCTCAAGATCTTGCTTGTTGACTGTTGGCTCTTGAACTTCCCTTTAGAATAAGGAGTTGGGGAGATCATCAGACTGATTTATGCCACTCCGTCCTGCACCTCCTAGCCAGCTGTTTTTGTTCTCCCCGAGTTGCATTTAGCCTCATGGTTTCATGAGGTGCTAAAGACCCATAGAAGGTAGAAAGTTAACTGAGCCATTCTCCTGAAGACAAGTGCTTCCTCTGATTGGCCCTGAGGGCCTCTTTATTTCTTCCCTAAATCCTTGAAGTGGGAAGGGTCCCATGGTCTCAGTGGTCTGATGTCCCAGATAGGGGCACAAGTAGGAAATCTTCACCCCTGCCAGGACAATTTTAGGTCCTCTCTGTAGTTCGGGTAACAATCATTGATTAGATACCTTTTTTTAAAAAAAAATTCTAAATTCCCATTCTTTTTTAAAGGAGTTATTTATTTTATGTGAGTACACTGCAGCTGTCTTCAGACACACACCAGAAGAGGGCACATTACAGATGGTCGTGAGCCACCATGTGATTGCTGGGAATTGAACTTAGGACCTCTGGAAGAGCAGCCAGTGCTCTTAACCACTGAGCCATTTTTCCAGCTGCAGGTAAATCTTTTATAAGTACTTTCCCCCAGTCTGTGTTGGGCATACTGGTTCTTTTGACTGTTTTTCACAGAGCAGGAGATTTTAATTCAGTGAAGCCTCACCTTGCTTTTTATTTCTCAGGTCAAACCTGTCATATTATAGCTAAGGAGTTACTACCAAACGAAATCATCCAGGCTGTTCTCTTAAGCTCCCAGGCCTGTAATCCAGAGTCACTGTGTGTGTGTGTGTGTGTGTGTGTGTGTGTGTAAGATAAAGAGAATGTTAATCTGTTTCTATGCTAGACTTGGAGTCAGTTCTCTCCTACCTGAAGATCAAACTCAGGTAGTCAAGCTTGGTGGCAGGCCCCCTTACCTTATGAACTGTTTCTGCTGGCCCACCTGAGTTTACTTCTAACATATCATTTTAAGTAGCCAGAGGAGTCCATGAGACCAAGACCTCCCCAACTCCCATCATCATAACTTACAGAGCATCTATTGTTAGGCTAGCCCTTCTGGATTACGACTCTCCTATTTTCTGATGTCAAAACAAAATACCATGATTTCTATGAATTTTGGGTGATTTCAGATAATAGTTTTTGTTTGTTTTTTAAAAATGATTTTATAAAAAATTACACACAATGAAGGCACTTTTTTTTTTTTTAAATTCTATGCATTTTTTAAATGGTAGTTCTAACTGTGATATTTAAAAGCTCAGGCAGGATACCTTTGTTTTTTTACCCGAGTGTTTAGACATCTCCAACCAAATCCACTAGGGGGAGACATTTAGTAGTGTTAAGATTTGTTAGGCCAGAAAGGATGTTTTAATTTTGCAGAAATTGTTCATAGGCAAGAGATTGTCAGCAAAGATCAAATGCTTGTATGCTTGCTGTGCATTTGGGGTGTTTTTTTCTACATAGGTGTTAAGGAGCGTCCTATGAGACTGCGGTTAACTTGGGCTCTGGTGGGTGTAGTCTAGCCTGTGAGCTTGGGTAGCACCCAAAAGCAAGGTTGCATAGGTCTTTTTTTTTCAAAACCACTCAACCCAACTCCCAGGTTTCACAAAAGAAAGAGATGTTCCCCTGGACTCCCAGATGCCTCTGGGATGCCGCAGGCCTAGCAGGGCTAGGGAGCAGACATCCTGAGATGCTAAGAGATGCACCTGAGCAGGGCTGATGTGAAGGTTGTACAGAAGAGTGAATCACAGTAATATATAGAGTATTAAAGTATCAAAGCTAAACCCAATATTCTTACATACTAACAAAACATAATTAAGCAGAAGTTAAAATAAATTAACATATATGATAATATATAATACGATGGCTTATTGAAACAAAAGACACTATTATTAAAATCTAACCAGATACAGGGCCTCCCATAGGCTCTGAACCTGAGACTTGTTCCATAGTGAACCCGGGGATTTTCAACTGCTATGGAGGGGTGATCACAGAGATGCTCATGGCCACAGATGTTTTTCTCCTCGATAAAATAATAAGGACGCCTGAAAGGGAACGGCTTTCTCCTATTGGCTCAGTTATTGTTTATTTAATTTGTGTGTGTGTGTGTGTGTGTGTGTGTGTGTGCGCGCGCGCGCGCTCGTAGTTTCTTCTTGCCATGGAAGAGATCAAAGGACAACTTTTCAGGAGTCGGTTCTCTCCTTCTACCATGTGGGTCCTGAGGTATCAAACTCAGGGCACTGGGCTTCAGGGTAAGCACCTTTATTGGGTGAGCCATCTCACTGACCCGTGACTCCCATATTTAATGTTGTATCAGTGAGCAGCCGTTTCTCTTGCTATTCACCTTTTGCAGAACACTATCCTGGGAGCAGAGCATCTGCCATCGTATAAGCCTGGGTGTGTCTGCTTGGCAAACATTGTCAGAGCTGAGCTTGCTGGCTGCTGACATTCATTCTCTCAGAGAAGGAAGAGGCAGGATGGGTCACTAGACCCTCATCTGTTCATCTAGCTCCTCCCCTGCCCCCAGCCTATTGCACAAAATTCTACCCTAACTGCACATGGCCTTAGGGACTTTGAGGGGAGCTAGAATATATTTTGGGGGAAGATGAAGAGAAGGGGCTTCATCCATGCACTGTAAAATGCAGCTGCTTTGAGGTCACCCACAGTCCTGTAAACAACCTCTCACCAATACTCTGCAATTAAGAATAATAAACTCCTTGTTCCTCCCTCAGAAAGAACTTTGGTTTGTCAGTGGAACCATAGAGAGCTGGGTAAATGTTGCCTAATCCTCCTTCTCCCTCAGGGAAGGAAATTTCTCAAAAACATCTATCCAAACACACCCTACATACTGTGAGTAGGATTCTACTAACACTTGTGTTAACATGTGGATGCCATCTTCTAGAAAGCTCTCCCTCTTAAGCCAAGGATAAGGAAAACAAGGTCTATCCCAAAGGATGCCTGTCTTGCCACCTGAATAGCAAGCTGAATATCCCTATTCATTCATTTTTAGGCAGGACCTCTAGAAGGCCAGGATAGCCTTGGATAACCCTGAACTCCCGAGTGCTGGGATTATAGGCATGGGCCGTCATACTAAGTTTATACAAAGTTGGGGGTGGAATCCAGGGCTTCTATGTGCACTACCAACTAAGCTGCATCTTTAGCAGGGTTTTCCTCTGTTTTAATGTCAACCAATAATGTTCATGCCTCCAGGAGCTCTGAGCCTTCTGTTCCTTTTATGCCTCATACTATTTTGCCACACTTATTATTTTTGTGGGCTATCACTTGCTCCACAACTCAAATGCCACTGCAATAGTAGTGTAAATTCTTATCTGCTGTTGTGTCTTGTGCAAGGATGGATGCTGTCATCTGGCCTCTGCCTCCTGCAGTCTCAGTTCACTGTTGACATAAACATGTCCATCCTCCAGCTTCTGTAATACACGGTGATCTTTCTTAAGGTTCCTAAGATCCCATACTTACCCAAGGGCTTGTACACATTGTAAGTGTCTGAGCTGGGACATGGATTCAGATATCTCGTTTCTGAAGTTGGGGTTATAATCACATAGGTCATCTTTATCAGAGGCAGAAGTTGAACCCTTGATCTTTGGTGAACAGGTGTTGCAGATGTATTAACAACCCAAACGGGTCCAACACTTCCCAGGAGCAAAGCTGAGTATGCATTCAGCTAGTCAGCAGTCACCACACATTCAGCCAACCCAGATGCTGTCTATGAGTTGAAGTAAAAGACCACGATTTAACTGGATTCAAATATGGTGAGTAAGAAGCTTAAGGGGTAGGCTGGCTGGTGGTGAGGCTGGATTCAATGATCAGTGGACCTCTGTATCTCATCCCTGCACCCTTTGGATGTTCTTCCATTCTTGGGAAGATCTTCCCTACTTACTAGTAGAGACACCATATGGTAGAGCCGTTTACTCCCAGAAATAATACACAGACTATTCTTTTGATTGTTGTACATAGCCAAGGTCTGGAACTGAATCTCTCTGACCCAGTTTGGGTTGTGCGAACCAGTCATTGTGGCCAGGCAGATGGGTTGTACTGATTGGCTCAACCTATATTACGTGTCCAGTGCTAAAATAAGGATGGGATTAGCCTCCTCTAGAATAAAAGGGCACAGATTGAAGAGGATCCATTGACAAATGACCCGTTACCAGCAGAGAATAAAGAGACAAGTAGATTCGGGTGTGTGAGAGCAACAGGTACGGTGACATCTACTCTGTCATTGTGATAGGCTCTGCATTGTATGGGATGGGCTGATATTGGAGATGTGCTGGACTGGAAAGATGACTCACCAGAAAAAGTGCTTGTTAGGCAAATATGAGCATCTGAATATGTATTTCTAGTACTCATGTAAAAGTTGAGCACAGTAGCACCCAAGTACCAGGGAGGCAGAGACAGGCAGAACCTAAGGGCTTGCTGGCTAGCCAGCCTAGCAGAAACAGTGAGGCCCAGATTCAGTGAGAGGCTATGACTCAAAAAAGTAAGGTTGAGAACAATACAAGGAGACACCCAACAGAGACTTCTGGCCTCCATACATGCATACAAACATGGACGTACAACACACACGTACACCCACTCTCAGGTTCCCTGCTCTTGAAAGTTTTGCTTTCACAAACGTAGAAATCAGGTAGGAGGGAACAGAAACATGAGACAACAAGAGAACAGTGAAGGTAACTGTCTCTGCTTTTAGTTCAGAGCTGACAAGTGAATGCAGTGTAGTGGGGATGGGGGGTGGGATTTCGAGACTGGAGTGGAATCATGGGAAAGGGAGTAATCGTGGGAAAGGGAGGTCTTGAGGGATGTGTGGAAAGGGCAGGTGCCTGCCATAGGGAAGATGCTGGCCTCTGAGGTCTTTGCCCTCTTGTGCTGCATCTATGAAAAGGTTTTTAGCCTTATAAAAGAGACTTTGGTGGTGGTACGAAGCCTGCCAATGAAGCACAACAGTGTGTGACCATTTATCATAATAATTATATTTCAGTGGTTTATCAGTCTGTCAAGGCTATTTCTGATCAGCAATCACAGCCTTGGAGATTTATGTCTGAGGGACCTTGGGGTCTGCTCACTAAGATTACTCATGAGGACCATGGATTTATAAAAACAAAATCTACTTTTTCTTTCATCTTTTAGTGACTTGGGACTATGAGCATCCAGAGCTGCCAGCCCAGCACCTTTCTGGTGTCCTGGGATTAGAGAACTATGAAAGGAATTTGTTTTGTTGGTGATTTTGGGTAATTTGAGCCCTGTAGTTATGGGAGAGAAGAAAAATAGATCTAGCATCCTGTGCCCTGTGCCCTAGACATCTCTCCAACTCAAGATGCCCTTTCAATTGTTATCCCAATGGCCATGTGTGGTCCAGGAAGTGGGATGCATGACTTTAGAAAGCCAGACACATCACAGAGGTGATCTTTAATAGAACTCTTTGTTGAACAATGATTTTTTTTTTACCCCAGAATGTGATCACAGCTGGTTCATTTCAGCAAATGTAGCAATCCAGGCGATTAAACCCATATTCCTTTGTGGCTATTTATTTTCACAAAGTAGTCTTAGTGTATTGTCATGAAAGAATTCTTTGAGACTTGCAAAGTTAAAACAAAATGTAGCTTCCTCCCAGTCCCCCTCTAAAATAGTCCCATCTGCTCCTTCAAGCTATCCTTACTGTCACAAAAAGATGTCAACATGCAGATCGGAGGAAGTGAATTCCATCGGGGGAGGGGACGTTTGTTATCCAATCTATTAGAATCAGAATATGTATTAGATCAGAATCAACCAGAAGGAAGAGGTCCTATTTCATTTAGCAGCAACATAACATCATAAAACTGATGCTGGGGGCTAGCAAGATGGGTCAGTGGGTCAAGGTGTATGCTGACAAGTCTGAAAACTCGAGTTCTAGTCTCAACTCGGACCAGCAAGACTGAGGGAGAAAACCGAGTCTCTCAAGTTATCCTCTTTCTTTCACATGTGCTTGGTGGGACCTCGATTGCTCCCACCTCAAACAACAAATAACTGTAATAAAATTGAAAAATAGCTTTTGTTTAAAAAGATAGCTAATATAGAGATCTTATACTGTCATAAAATTAAATCAGTATTTCTAGGTTATAGAAATTTATAAGAAGAAAGGATTTAATGTCTGTGGTGTGCAATGATTTTGTTCATTTGTTCATTTATGGTGCTGCCGATTTGTGTCAGGAATGGTGACTATGACAGACTCAGCTTTTGACCTTGCTCAGTTTGTATTATTTTTGGAAATAAAGGCAAGGGACAACCTGATAATAAAAGGAACAGAAGAATGGAAGGCCCTAGAATATGCTAGGAAGGAGTAAGGGTCTGAGATATGAGAAGTTGAATGCCTCAGTTAAAATATGTAGTCATGGGTGCTTCTTTTAGAAAGCTGAAAGGAAAAAATGATTCTTAAAAACAATTAAAGGCTTTTAAAAAATTTTTAAATTGTGCATATGTGTTATATGTGTGTGTGTGTATGTATGTATGTATGTGTGTGTGTATTTACATATTAGTGTAGATGCCTGCAGAGGCCAGGGATATTGGAAGTCCTGGAGCTGGCATTATATTCCCTCCATGAGTACTGGGAGCCCAAAGAGGAGAGGCACATGCTCTTAATTCCTGAGTCAACTCTGCAGATTCCTAAATTCTTTAGGAAGAATGACTTTTAAGGGAAATATTCCTATGTTCATGTAAATAAGAGAAAGAGTATCTCATGTAAAAACTTGCTTATACACAGGCTCAGCATAGGGAAGATGTCGCTGTGTTCGAAGATCTACAGGGTAAGTGACTTTGAACCTGGCGAGGCAAGTGGGGGTGGAACGTGAATATTACGGTTGAAAGGTGACGATCCTGTTGTATCTGAGCTTACACTAGCATAGTTACAGATACCTCCTGAGGACAGGGCATGCCCCTTTCAGCAACCCAGAGGAAGGGCTGTATAGAGCATGTGAGTGAAGGAAGGAAGAAGTTGACATGCTGTGGGGATTCCTAACAGCGGGAGCAAGGGCTGTCTCTGACTCTTTCGCCTGCTTTTGGGACCCTTTTCCTTACACTAAGTTGCCTTGTTCGGCCTCAATACACAGGGAGCTTCCTCATCTTACTGCAACTTGACATGCCACGTTTGTTGGATATCCATGGGAGGCCTGCCCTTTTCTAAAGAGAAAGGGAGGAGTAGACAGGAGGAGCAGAGGGGAGGTAGAGGGAATGGGAGGAGAGGAGGGAGGGGAAACTGAGGTAGGGATGTAAAAAATAAAACCCAACAAAACCAAAACAAGATGACAGCCTGTTACAGCAGTGGTTTAGTGTCTGTTAAGCATTGGCGAGTAAGAACCCAAACTGCCAACCACGGCGGCAGAAGACATATAAGAAGCTGGAGAAATGGCTTCAGCCTAAACCATTCAGGCTAACCAAGGACCATTCTGAGGAAGCCTGGGCAGCTCTACGGTTATTTGCTCTTAAGCTACCACGTTCTTTCAGTGCTTATCCCCAAACAGGAGTTACCTGCTTTTCACAGCCAGCCTCTACTGTGTGGAGGGAAAGTAAGGGAGAACTTCACTCTTGGCCCTTCCTAGGAGTTAGTTAGACCTGAGGAAGGAAAAGGCAATCCTGGTGGTAGATGCAGTGAGAATCAGAGAAGAGGAGGATGGGTGAGGAGGAGTGGAAGAAGAGGGGAGAGGAAGAGCAGGAGACGGGAGAGGAAGAAAGGGGAGGAGGAAGGGAGAGGAGGAGGGAGGAGGAAAGAGGAGAAGCAAGTGGGAGGAGGGGAAGAAGAAGGGGAGAGAAAGAGGAGTGGGAGGAGGGAAAAGGAGGAGCAAGAGGAAGGACTGGGGAAGGAGGAGGAGGAAAGGAGAGGAGGAAGGGAGAGGAAGACAGAGGAGAGAAATGGAGGAGTGAGTGGGAGGAAGGGGAGGAGGAGGGGAGAGCAGAAAGGGAGGAAAGAGGAGAAGCAAATGGGAGGAGGGAAGAAGAGAAGGAGGAGTGGGAGGAAGAGGGAGGAGGAGCAGGAAGAGTGAGAGAAGGAAGGGGAAGGAGGAAGGGAGAGGAGGAGGGAGGAGAGAAGAGGAGAAGCAAGTGGGAAAAGGGGGAGGCGGAAGGGAGAGAAGTGTGAGGAGGTAGAGGGAGAAGAGGAGGGAGAAGGAAGGGAGAGGAGGGAGGAGAAAGGTGGAGGACTGAGTGGGAGGAGGGGGAGGAGGAGGGGAGAGAAGTGTGAGGAGGTGGAGGAAGAAGAGGAAGAAGGGGGAGGAGGAAGGGAGAGAAGGGAGGAGGAAGAAAAAGGAAGGAGGAGAAAGGTCAAGGAGTGAGTGGGAGGAGGGGGAGGAGGAGGGGAGAGGAGAAATGGAGGGGAGAAGGGAGGAGGGAGATGGAGGGGGTCTGTCTCTATCAACTTTCTCTCTGTCTATTCCTTAAAACAAATCAGGTTACTCTTTTAATACACATGGTGTATCTAGAGTGACTTAAAATAGCAGCACTGGATTCTGTATGTCCATTGGGTTCTGTTTCATGGTCCCATGACAGAAACATGGAAATTTACTGTGAGTGACACACCAATTGTCCCCTCAAGGACCTTAAACATATTAGGAATCATCACTGTACACATACACAAGTGTTGTGATCATTCAAAGCAGATACAGATTTTGTTTTTCTGGAGAGAGAAATTAAATCAGGTTCAGAACTATTGATGAGATTTGGGTGACAGGTAGGGAAGCTGGAAGGACTCTTGGGCAGACAGAATATTGTTACCGGGCAGAAAGAATTTGTGATAGGTGCGTATGTATTTTGCCTGGGTTGAGAGGTCAGGTTAAAACTGAAGACAGTCAAGACCAATCCATAAATAGCCGGAGGGACATAGCTAAAGTGAGACCCTGGATTTCAAAGGTTTGATGGATGAATACGACACAAAAGGTCTAAGTTCCACACTTAGCAGAACGCTGGCCCAGAAGAGCAGGTCAACCTGAGAGTACAATACTTTTGGAAAGTCATTAGCATGAGATAAATTTGGAACTATTGGTGGGAATCATGCACACAAAGTTCCTCAAATGCCAACTGTTTTATTTTGCATCAGAGCAACCCCTCCTACTTATTTAATTTATTTAATTTTTATTTATTTAATTTTCGAAATTGAACTGTACACAAGAGTTCCCATAGAACACCATGAGGACATTACTGTAGCCCCATTTAAGATGACAGTGCTTGACCTTACAATTAATGACAACGTTTAATGGGAGGGCTTGAGAGATGGCTCAGTAGTTAAGGGCACTTGCTACTCTTACAGAGAACTTGGATTTGGTTCCCAGTGTCCAAATCAGGCAGTGTATAACTACCTGTTTGTATAGCTACAAGAGATTTGTGGCCCTCTGGTCTCTTCAGGCACGTGCATACATGTGATATGCATAAACTCATGCCGGTGCATGTACATGCACATAAATAAAAATAAATTTTTAACAAATCAGTTTCATCAGTACCTACATAGCATTATTGCAGTGTTGGGATCCAGACCCAAGGCAGTACAATTGACACTGAGTAAGAGGGTGACAGAGAGATTAAAATAGAGGTTTATAACAGCTGTGTGATAAAAAGGAAAGAAATTAATGTCGGGAAAGTTTAGAAAGTGCAGATGATGGATGGTCAGACATATAGAAATCAACCCACTAGAAGAAAAGTAAGACACACTGTGAAAAATCCCAGTGTTCTCTTTTTTAGCAAAAGCATGGCTTATTTAGGGGACTATAAGAGGCTCTGCCTGCCTGCCTGGTGTGAATGAAAGTGAAGATGATGGGAGTAGACTGAGAGATGGGAAAAGGCAGAGTGTGTAAAGCACTGAAGGTCTTCATGTCCTTCCATCAGGCTCTGAGTTTCTGTGGTATATATTTTGGGAAAATCATCCAGATGATCTGGTAGAAAATAGAATATTAATAACCAAAGTCGAGGTAGAGGGTCAGTTGAGGGCTACTGATATTGTGCAATGGAACGCAGTAGGTAGTTCATGAACTATATAATTCATTTCCTTCTAGGTGTTTGAGTTGGAAAACAATTACACATTGCTCTAAAGTTAGTGTGTACGTGGAAATAAGCTCTCCCAGGCACTAGAGAGTCATAAGTCCTTCTTGATACTTCTCAGTTGCCCTCAGATCTCTGAAACAAATGAACAGAAATCTTAAAACACTCTTGGCCCCTACATGTAGAAGCTTCTTTCCAGCATGGTTTGCCCAACTGTTGAACATGCCAGGCTGGCATAACAATACACCAAAGAAAGCAGAAAGTCCAGGGCCATGAAGAAAGGAACTCTAGTTTGCAGATGACTATTTACTTAAAAAGCAATTAGCCCAGGGGTAGAAGAGCTTGGTGGGAGAGTATGTAGCAAACTGAGAAAACAGAATCAAGTTCCTAAGTGTGTAGTTACAGGCAGGAACTGAGTCAGGTGTAGGGGCATTGAGGACAGTAGGCACACACCACACACAGAGACAGCTGGGTCATCTATCTTATCCTAGACTCAAGCAGTGGACGTGAGCCACCCTGAGGAGCCTACTCGGCACCAGGCAAGGGGCTAAGCCAATGTGGAAACTTCTGACACTCTTAGGCTCTAATTACCAATCAATCGGCCAGAGGAAGATTGTTGCCAGTGGTGAAGTCATCCCCCCAGTTTTCCTTCCTTACTCAAATCCTACAGCTAAAGGAAATCAGTGAAATTCAAGCAGCATAGTGGGCCTTTGAGCAAAATGTCTATGGTGGCAACTGAACACCAACTTACATGACTTTACTCCTTTCGGAAACCCTTGGAATTAATGAAATCCAGCTCTCTGTCCCCAGATGAACTCCCCGTTCCTTTTGCTCTGTCAGGCCTGGGGCCAAGAACCAGGTTTTCAAGAATGTTGACTGAGCCTTCTTTGAAGTCACTTGGGTTCTTGTCTAGCAGCAGAAGAACTAAGCTTAGCGAACAGAAGCTGTAAGGAGATATACTGTAATTCGGAACTCAGAAGGATGTCGTAGTGACCATAGCTGCCTAGCAATTCAACAGACTCCTTGGGAGAAAATAACAATCAGGATAATAATGAGATGAGATTAATATTTGTTGAACAAATACGATGTTCCAGGTACTAGACTAAGTTCTTTATATACACTGTTTTTGTTTGTTTGTTTTGATATATATATATATATATATATATATATATATATATATATACATATGTATATATATACATATATACACATATATATATGTGTGTATATATATGTATATATATACATATATATGTGTATATATATATCTCATTGCTCCTTTTTTCTAGATGAAGAAACTAAGGTTAGAAGATCTAAGGTCATGTGCTTAGAGTCACACAATTATTTTGCAGTATCTATGGGATTGGGGGGGTCTGTAAACAGAGACTGAATATTTCAAAGAATAAACTTGACTGGACTCAAGAAATGTTATTGAAAACCTATCAGGTACTACACAGACAACCATAGCAAAAGTCAATATAAACAAAGGTCAATATAGTCTAGTTGATGGCAAGTTGATCTTTCCAGACAAATAGGAATAATACAGCAGACACTTTATACCATATTAAACACTTACAGGCTGGGAAGGTGGTTCAGTTGGTAGAACACTCACCTAGCATGCATGCTCTGGGCTCAGTTTTCAGCACTGCATGAACTGCATGTGATAGAGCATGCTTCAAGTCCAGAACTTGGGTGAAAATCAGTACGATTAGGAGGCCCAGGGCAATCTTAGCCACACAGTGAGATCAAGGCCAGGCTGGTCTATCCAAGACTTTGTCTCAAACATAAGTAAGCAGACAAATAGTAAAATTAAATAGTTTTACATTTCTAAAAACTTTGGTGGGAGTATAAGGTGGCACCATCAAATAGTAAAAGATTAGAAGAGGCTTCCCACACAAAGTGCCATTTTAACAGCATTGATAGATTTTATAGGAAGAATCTGGAGATAGATGAGGGATGTCTTAGTATTACAAGATATATAATATATATTTCATTCATCAATGTATAAGTTTTCATAGTGCTTTCCTTATAGGGATGATCTGAAAGTATCGTAAATTACCTGCTGCTAGAAACTAAGAGATTCAGCATGCTTCCTGTCATTTGGACTAAACCCTGAAAATAAATAACTTAGAAGGAAGGTAGACTTAACTATGCCTTGTGTTTTTAATACATGATCACATGGCCCCATGATTTATGGCCTGTGGTAAGGCAGTATACCATGGTGGAAAGGCATGCAGGGAGAAGCTGCTCACCTCATAGGGGCCAGCAAGGAGAGGGAGAAGGAGAAAGTCTGGGATGAAGTATACCATGAGAGAGCGTATTTCTCTGATTGATTTCCTCTACTTCTAGGCCCTACCTTCTTCAGTTTTTACCAACTTCACAGTAGCTGCCCAAGCTATAAAAATCATCAGTAGAT